>NW_006921820.1:4084441-4088855 GCF_000298275.1 Orycteropus afer afer | reverse complement strand
AAGAGCTCAAGTATAGCAGGGATTGTGGGGCTGGTGCGGGATCGGGCAGTGTTTCGTTCTGCTGTGCATGGGGTCGCTATGAGTCGGAAATGACTCGATGGCACTTAACAACAACAACAACATCATTTTTTCCTGAGCTGCTTTCAGAATTCTTTCTTTGTCTTTGGTTTTGGAAAGTGTGATTATAATATGTCTTGATGATTTTCTTTTGGGGTCTCTCCTGTTTGGGATTCATTGAACTTCTTGAATGCATATTTTCTCATCTTTCATCATATTAGGGAAGTTCTCATCCAACAAATCTTTGACAATTTTCTCTGTGGTTTTATTTGTCTCTTTCTGTATGGCAATGCTGATCACACATAAGTTATTCCTTTTGATGGTGCCTCACATAAATCTTGGACTTTCTTCATTCTTTTTTCTGATTGTTCCTCTCACAGAGTAGTATTAAGAGATTTGTCCTCAATCTCACTAATTCTGTCTTCCACTCACTCAATTCTACTCCTTTGCCCTTTCAAAGAGTGTTATTTATTTCTGAAATTTTAGTATTAATCTTTTGGATTTCTATTTGCTATTTTTGTGTGTTTTCTAATTTTTCATTTATTTTGTCAGTTTGTTCTTGTATTGTTTTCCTAAATTCTTCTAGAGTTTTACCTGTTTTCCTTGATTTTGTCAGTGTTTTCCTTGATCTGTCTCTCAATCTACAAAAGGTACTGTGGTAATTGGAGCTGTATGTCAACTCGGCTGGACCACAATTCTGTGTGGTTTAAGCAATTATGATGTGGGTTATTCCCATGATGGGATCAGATGTATATGTTTTGAGCAGCCAATCTGTTGAAAGGGAGTTTCTCTAGGGGTGTGGCCTGCTTCCAACATATTATGGACATCCTGGGAGAAGGGACACTCTTCTGTGGATTGGGATCCTGTTGTGCTGCCTACAACCATCAGGAAGTGAACAGTCCACCATTCGGCCTGGAGATCTTGGATTCGTCATTTGTTGGAGTCAACAGTTAGTATACTGCCTGCCAACCTTGAGCTTGTCAGCCCCTGCAGCTACGTGAGTCAGGAAGAGCCTCCAGCTTGATGTTTGATCCAAGAACTTGGGACTTGCCAGCTTCTATTAGTATGTGAGCCATTTTCCTAAGATAAACTTGTCTTTCTCTATATGGATATATAAGCTTTACTGGTTTTGCTTTTCTAGAGAACCCAGTCTAACACAGGTATCTAAATATAATTTTTTAAAATTCCTTATTAGGTATTTCCAATGTCATTTCTTCCTCAGAGAGGTTTTCTAGTCCCTTGTCTGTAGTACTATATCTGCCTTCTTTGTATGAACTGAGATTGTCTGTTGTCTCCGAGACATTGTGATGTTGTTGTGTTTATACTTAATTGGTGTTTGTATGTTGCTATGTGTGGTAGTTTAAGGTTGTGTGTCAACTTGGCTGGGCCATGGTTTTGAGTGGCTGGGAAGCTGGATGCAGTTATCCCCCATGATGAGATTGCAGTCACTTCCATGATGGCATCTGCTGTGAGCAGCTAATTAGTTGCCTTCAGAGTATGGTCTGCTTCCAGTATATCAAAAGAAGCTTTGAGAAAAATCTCTTAGCTTTTTGGCACATCTGGATCCTGCATTTGGCCAAGTCTTCATCTCAGTGGCCTGCCATGTTGCCTCCTAAACTTGGGATTGTTCCTGGACTTGAACCAGTGGTCTGACATGTTTCCTGTTGGTCTTGGGATTGTGCTATTCTAATTGCTGACCTTGGATGCATCAGCCTCTGCAGCCAGCAACTGCCTAAGAGATGCCTCCACCTCCAGTGGGCCTGGAGCAAGAAGTAGAACCAAAGCCCCAGGTTTAAGGACCTTCACCCAGCCCCTAGAGCTGGCACTCTGAATTTGAACTTCCAGCCTCTTAAACTGTAAGCGAATAAATTCCAGCTTGTTAAAGCCATCTATTTGTGATATTTCTGTTATAGCAGCACTAGAGAACCAAGACGGTGTGTTTTGTCCAGCTTTTTTTTTTTTTTTTCTTTATTTTGTTTTGATATATCTGAGCAAGTAGGGCTGGTGTGCCCCACTAGTTTGGTTGTGTTGTGCTTAGGCATTGTTTTCTGGTGGGTGTGATAGAAGATGAGAATGTGTGCACAGTTTTCTGTTTGTTTCTTGTATATAGCAGTTAAGGACAAGTTGGCCTAATATTGGCTGCCATGTATCATTGATCAGTTGGTACAGAAGCAGGTGGTGGCCCTTCCGCAGTGGTTAGGACTGCAGGAAGTGCAGATATGATTGGATCATGCAGGTAAGGTTGCCAACTCCTGCTGGGTGGGACAAAACAACAACAACAAAATAAAAATAAGAGAACAAAAATACAAACAGCACAACCAAAAAGAAAATAATAAAGAAAAAAAGAACAAAAAATGGGAAAAAACAAACACCAACAATCTCAAAAGAGGGGTTAAAAGAAAAAGTAATAGAGAAAGAAAAACTAGGGAAGAACAAAGAAAAAGGAATAAAAACAAAATCTGGGGAGGGGGTACAAGAAAAGATAACAAGAGAAAGAGAATAGTACAAGAAAAATAAGAAAATGCAAAAAGAAAAACAAGGCATGGGAGAAACACAAAGAAGAAAAAGAAAAAAGGGAACAAGGAAATGAAAAAACAAAACAAAACAAAACAAATAAACAAAAACAGAGAAGGGAAATAAAAGGAAAAGGGAAAGGAAAAGAAAACCAGAGGAGTAGTATTCCTACTAGCAGAGCAGGTGGAATGGAACAGGGCACCTGGTCCCAGAAAGAGTTCCTGCTGGCCCAAAAGGTAGCTGAGAGCAGGCTGCCTAGTCTCAGAAGAAGTTTCTGCTGTCTCAAAAGATGACTGGAGCTAGGTCACCTGGTCTCAGAAGAAGCTCCTGCCAGCCCAAAAGGCAGCTGGGAGCAGGGTGCCTGGTCCTGGAACTAGTTCCTGCCTGCCCAGAAGACAACTGGTGGCAGGGTACCTTGTCTAAGACAGAGTTCCTGCTGGCCTAGAACAGGTCTGGAGCAGGGCTGCTGAACCTGTTCAGATAGAAGTTCCTGCTATCCCAAAAGGCAGTTGGATGTAGGGTACCTTGTCTCAGAAAAACTTTCTGCTTGCCCAAAAGGTAGCTGGGAGCAGGGTGCCTGGTCCTAGGACCAGTTCCTTCCTGCCTAGAAGGCAGCTGAGGTCAGGGAGCCCAGTCCAGAATGGAATTTCTGTCAGTCCAGAAGGTTAGTAGGGGTGGGGGATGACTGCACCTCAGTCACCAGAAGGGTATGGGGAACAAGGGAAATATCACACATTTCTGCTCACCAGCTGTTGGTGTAGGTGTTTATGCAGTCCTCGGCAAGCAGAGCTGATTATCAGGTTGTTTCCCTGATTAGAATGCTGCTTGCAAATATTCAAAATGGCCAAGCTGTTAGGCCAGTCGACAGTCCACAGCTCCATTTGTCTCCTTGTCTGCTGTCTTTATTCAGTTTCTTCTAATGGTTGATACTAGATCCACTTCTTTATCCTTTCCTTTGAAGCTCAGGGTTCCAGAATTTCCTCTGGAACTGATTCATTTGGTTTCTCAGTACTTTGTTGCATAGGGTCTGGGTAGCTTGTCTGCCTATTCCACCATCTTGCTAGGACTTCTCAAACTCAACCTGTTTTTCAGTTTTAGATATTACCTATTGACTTCCTATGGAAGTTGAAGTATTAGCTCTCTGTCACACACACACATACACACACACACACCTACTCTCTCTCGATCCTTCCAATGTGATTAAATTAAAATTTTTTCTCCAATCAATACTCACTGTTTATATTATGATAATTATCTAACTACTATTAACAGCTGGTCCATGTATGATTATATTTCTTTTCTCATACAACCTTTTGTTCTTCCTGGAGTTAATAATTATCTTACTTTAAAAAATTTGCTTATTTTCTGTGTGTCTATTACTATACCCCAAAACTTATTATAGAAGTATAAGTTTCTTCTCAATGCATTTTAAAAGCTTAATATTTTATGCATTTATTTTCTCTCCTTGGAAACACTCCACCTACAGTCCTTCATTCCCCTTCCTCATCTGGGGGCCTCTCAAGGTCTGCTGCTTAGCTGTCATCCTGTAGTTTAGAATCCTCAGAATCACCTTTAACCTATGCTATGCAGAGCCTCCTGTTTCCTGGATGCTGTGTTGTCTCATTCTAGAGTTATTTTCCCTTTTGATGGAGGACTTTCTCTAGAGGAACAGGAGAGGATCTGGGCTTTGTGGGGCCTAAAATGTATACAACTATACAAAATTACAAATACAGAATTATGTAGGATAGAAAATATTTCTTTTTTTTTTTTTATTAGGATTTGGGTGAAGATTTACAGAGTAAATTCACTTTTCATACAGCAGTTCACATATACTTTGTCTCAT
>NW_006921820.1:4072646-4082531 GCF_000298275.1 Orycteropus afer afer | reverse complement strand
TAGCTTTTTATAGTTTTCTTTGTAGAGGTCTTTTGTGTCTCTGGTAAGATTTATTCCCAAGTATTTTATTTTTTTGGTAGCTATTGAGAACGGTATAGAAAATATTTCTTTTGAGTGAGGAAAGAAATCACAATAAATTGCAATTTCAAAAACACCAATGACATTGCAATTTCAAAAAAACACAATGACAAACACCCCATAAACATTAAAAATCTAGGAAATCATTCTAACACTGAACTGCATGACACACCTTTATAATACTTTTCCTCCTGAAATTTTAGTTGTATCTCTGTGGCTTCAATCAGAAGCAGAACCACTAATACACACATACACACACCATGTTTTTGCAAATAGTGTGCACACACATACAACACGTATAGCACGCATAGGAAACTAATATAAAAATACAGTATATATATCTACCTCTCTATCTATCAACCTACCTATCATCTATCTGAAGGAGCTCTGGTGGCACAGTGGTTAAGGCATTTGGATGCTAACCAAAAGATCAGAGTTTGAGTGCATCAGTCACACTGGGAGAAATATGAGGCAGTCTACTTCCATAAAGATTTACAGCCTTGACAAACCTATGAAGCAGTTCTACCCTGTCCTGTAGGGAGGGTTGCTATGAGTCAGAACAGACTCAATGGCAGTGAGTTTGGTTTTGGTTTGTTATCTATCTTTCTGAAGGGGTCCCTGGATGGTACAATGGTTAATATGCTCAACTGCTAACTGGAAGATTGGAGGTTTGAGTCCACCCTTTCAGAAGAAAGGCCTGGCACCTGGCAACTACCAGAAAAATCAGCCACTAGGAAATGTAGGGACCACAGTTCTGACACACTTGGGGTCACTATGAGTCAGAATCAATTCAATGGCAACTAATTTTACTGGTTATCCATCTGAAATAAGGGATTTGTTGCAGGCATTCAAACTTACACAATTGTGGAAGCTGGTTAAGCATGCTTTGTAAAGTTGTTGTCTTTGTATCTGATGCTGGAGCTTGAAGTCCACAGGGCAAACAGTGTGAAAAGGAAGATGGGCATAAAATGAGAGAGAATAAGGGCAACCTGGAACCCAAGAGCATGAGCTGGGACCCATTAGGCTAGACTAGAACAGTCTCCAAACTTGATGAGGTGGCTGTCCTGTAGAAGAATCTGGTGCCCTATGTCATGGACCTAAACACATACCTGGCCCAGGAATCAGAGAAGTTGAAGGAGGATCTGGGGGAAGGTGGAACAGTTGCAGGCCTAGCTGCTGCCCCACACCAAGGAGGATGAACAACAACATGTGTGAGCAACAGAACGGCTGCTGCTTCTCTTCTGCCTTCCAAACCTTACTCAAAAATGTCTCTGGTGGCCCACCCTAAATGTAAACATATACTCACTGCTGTTGAGTCAGATCTGACTCATAGCAACCCCCCATTGGGTTTCCAAGGAGGTATCACTACAGAAGTAGATTGCCCAACCTTCCTTCCGTGGAGTGGCTGGTGGGTTTGAACCACCAGCCTTCTGGTTAGCAGTCAAATGCCTTAGGCACTATGCCACCAGGGCTCCTATGTAAACATATAGGAAAGGAAATTCTGGGAAACATAGCTCAACCTAGAGAAGATGACACCACTGCTTCTTCTTAGTGGTAATGATTTTATAATGTTTTCCATGTTGTTATTGTTGTTGTTGGGTGCTATGGAGTCCATTCCAACTCAAAATGACCTCATGTGACAGAGTAGAACTTCAGCATAGAGGTTTTTTTTTTTTTAGCTGTAATCTTTATGGAAGTAGATCAAAGATAGTTCAGTCCACTTTAGCATGTTTGATCAAACTTTGTCTTTTATTATTGATAACTGAGATTCAAAAGCATGTGACTTCACACAGATGGACTTGAAATTTGTAATATAATTGTAGGTTTGTGTCCCACAGACACAGGAATTCCATTAAATTCTATTTGATGTGATTTCCACTTAAAAAGAAAAATAATGTGCGCTCCTATTTAATTAATAATTTGACTGGGTACAAAATTCTAGATCTGAGACCATTTTAACTTAGCACTTAGAAGATATTGGTCCATTTAAAAATACATATTTTATTGTGCTTTTGGTGAAGATTTACATAGCAGTTTATGTTCCCATTCAACAATTTCTAAACAAATTGTTCAGAGACATTGGTTACATTTCTTCACAATGCATGAACATTCTCATTATATCCATTCTGGTTTTTCTAATCCTGTTAATCTACTTTCCCTGATCTCTTACCCTCTCATCTTTATTTAAAAGTAATTATTGGCTGTTTGGTTTCTGTGATAGTTGGAATTGTGTGTCAACTTGGCTAGATCACAATTCTGAGTGGTTTAAGCAGTTGTGATGTGGGTTATTCCCATGATGAGATTAGATGTATATGTTTTGAGCAGCCAATCAGTTGAAAGGGAATTTCACTAGGGGTGTGGCCTGCTTCTAATATATTTATGGACGTTCTGGGAAAAAGAGACACTCTTCTGTGGATCAGGATCCTGTTGTACTGCCTACAATTGTCCGTGATCGAACAATCCACCATTCAGCCTGCAGATCTTGGATTTGTCATTCGTTGGAGTCAACAGCCAGTATGCTGCCTGCCAACCTTGAGCTCATCAGCCCTTGCAGCTGTATGAATTGGGAAAAGCCTCCAGCTTGACATTTGATCCAAGAGCTTGGGACTTGGCTGCTTCTATAAGTGTGTGAGCCATTTTCTTAAGGTAAATTTCTCTTTCTCTTTCTCTGTCTCTCTCTAAGCTTTACTGGTTTTGCTTCTCTAGAGAACCCAGCCTAACACATTTGGTACCAAGAGTGGTTCTAGAGAGACAAAATTATAAGGATGGGCTTCCTAAATTGGTTCTCACTGATTCTGTTTTGATTCTCCAATTTGATTAATCGTAAAGGCACTGGTGACTGTGCCTCCATTAGTAGAGGCCCTGCTAATCCGTGGTGTGAGGTGGCAACATTAACGTGCAGAATAGCACCACCGATAGATCAAATATTTTTGAGAAGTGAAGCTCTGGGTGATTGCATATTTGATACTTTTCTGCAATTTTGTCAGCATGAGGAGTATAAGGAAGCTGGTTGGTTGGTCCTACTTATGCTAGACAAAGTGGTGAAAGAGTGAGATGAGTTCAGGGCTGCTAAGTCACAGCTCAAGTGCCGCATAAAATACCTCAGTGTTTCCAGTTGTGCTCTGAAAGAAAGCCTTATTTCTTCCAGTAAGAGAACTGATATTGCTGAAAATGAAACCCAGAATCTTATTGTAAGGGTGGCTGAATTACAGTGCCAGTTGAATTGCCAACCCAGAATGTGTCTGAAGTTAGAGTGAGGGCATTGATTGGGGAAAAACATGGGATCCTGAAACCTGGAATGGGTACATGTGGGCAGACAGTCAGAAAGATGAGGATATAGAGTCTGTAAATTCTATTGAATCCCCCCCATCTGAAGGGATTACTGTAGTAAAACCATTATCCCCTCAGTTTGATGGGATTAACCCAACTGTTCCTGCTGGGTCATTGCCTGAGGCAGAGGCCATGGAAGACATTGCTGAATGTTCTCAGGAACTGCTCCAACCACCCATTGTTGCTGCTAGACCTATAACTTAAGTCCAAGTGAGCCCCAAAAGGTGAAATACAAAGTGTGACCAAGGAGGTGGTACACTACACCCAAAAAGACCTACTTGATTTTGCCAACATGTACAGACAGAAACCTGGAGAATATGTATGGGAATGGCTACTGAGGATGTGGGATTATGGTGCAAGGAATGTAACATTGGATCAGTCTGAGTTTATTGATTTAGACCCACTAAATATGGATTCTTCATTCAGTGTTTCAGCTTGAGAGATTAGGAAAGGATCTAATTGTTTATTTGGTTGGCTTACTGAAGCATGGATTATGCAGTGGCCTACATTAAGTCAAATTGAAGTGCCAGACCTGCCTTGGTATAATGCAGAAGAAGGTATCCAGAGGCTTAGGAAAATTGGCCTGTTAGAATGGATTTATCAGATTAGACCCCTAGAGCCAGAAATGGAGAGTCTAGAGGAACCACATTTCACCAGTACAATGAGGAACAAATTTGTGAAGAGAGTCCCAGCATCCTTGAAGACTGCTGTGATTGCTATTTCATGTAAGCCAGATTTGACAGTGGGAATTGCCCTAATTGAACTAAGACACTTAAGTATGATGAGGCTGATTGGACCTGTGGTGGTAGGGGACAAGTGGCAGCAGTTAATCGACAATGACAATGTGGGCACGGTTACCATAATGTTCAGCAGAGTCAAAGCAGTAATCAGAATACTCTGACTTGTGTGGAATTATGGCATTGGCTACTTAGGCATAGTGTTGCTAGGAGTGAAATACATGGCAAACCTACTAAATATTTACTTGATCTGTATAGACAGAAGAATTCTGGGTCACATGAACAGCAGTCTAGATTGAATCACCACAATACAAAGTCATGGCCTCTCAGTCAATTCCCAGGCTTGTAGTCAGTTTATAGGCCCACAACCATTTGAATGAAGGGGAGGCTGGATCCCTGTGAGGAAGGACCCCACTACATTGCCAAAAATTTGTAATGTCAGTCTTTCTTCTAGCCTTCTCCAAAGGGATCTGAGGCCTTTTACAAGAGTGACTGTTCACTGGGGAAAAGGAAATAATCAGACTTTTCGGGGATTACTGGACACTGGCTCTGAACTGACACTAATTCCAGGAGACCCAAAACATCACTCTGGCCCACCAGTCAGAGTAGGGACATATGGAGGTTAAGTTATTTATGGAATCTTCACTCAGGTGCATCTCACAGTGGGTCCATTGGGTCCCCAAACCCATCCTGTAGTGATTTCCCCAGTTCCAGAATGCATAATTGGAATAGATATACTGAGCAATTGGCAGAATTATTCCCACGTTGGTTCCCTGACATGTGAAGTAAGGATTATTATGGTAGGAAAAGCCAAGTGGAAGCCATTAGAACTGCCTCTACCTATAAAAATAGTAAACCAAAAGCAATACCACATCCCTGGAGGGGTTGCAGAGATTATTGCCACCATCAATGACTTGAAGGATGCAGGGGTGTGATTCCCACCACATCCCCATTTAATTCTCCTATTTGGCCTGTGTAAAGAACAGGTGGATCTTGGAGAATGACAGTAGATTATCATAAACTTAATCAGGTGGTGACTCCAATTGCAGCTGCTGTTCCTGATGTGATTTCATTGCTTGAGCAAATTAGTACATCTCTTGCTATTTGGTATGCAGCTATCAATCTGGCTAATGCCTTTTTAACAATACTAACTTCAAAGGCCCATCAGAAGCAGTTTGCCTTCAGCTGGCAAGGCCAACAATATACTTCCACAGTGCTTCCTCAAGAGTATATCAACTCCCCAGCACTATGTCATAATTTAGTCTGTAGGGATCTTGATTGCCTTGCCCTTCCACAAGACATCACACTAGTCCATTATATTGATGACATTATGCTGATTGAACCTAGTAAGGAAGAATTATCAATGAGTCTAGATGTATTGGTGAGACATCTGCATGCTAGAGGGTGGGAAATTAACCTGACAAAAATTCAGGCACTTTCCACTTCATTGAAATTTCTAAGGTTTCAGTAATGTGGGGCATGTTCAGATATTCCTACCAGAATGAAGGATAAGTTATTGTATCTGGCTTCCCCCACAACTAAAAAGGAGGCACAACATCTGGTGGTCCTTTTTGGATTTTGGAGGCAACATATCCCTCATTTGGGTGTGTTGCTGCAGCCTATTTATCAAGTGACTCAGAAAGCTGCTAGTTTTGAGTGGGGCCCAGAATAACAGAAGGCTCTGCAACACGTTTGGGCTGCTGTGCAAGCTGCTCTGCCACTTGGGCCATAGGACCCAGCTGATCCAATGGGGCTTGAAGTGGCTGTAGCAGATAGAGATGCTGTTTGGAGTCTTTGGCAGGTCCCTATTGGTGAATCACAACACAGACCCTTAGAATTTTGGTGCAAAGCCCTGCCATCTTCTGCAGATAACTACTCTCCTTTTGAGAAACAGCTTTTGGCTTGTTACTGGGCTTTAGCAGAGACTGAATGCCTAACCATGGGCCACCAAGTCACCATGAGACCTGAGCTGCCCATCATGAACTGGGTGTTGTCTGACCCACAGAGTCATGAAATTGGATGTGCACAGCAGCACTCCATCATTAAACGGAAGCGGTATATCAGAGATCGGGTTCAAGCAGGACCTGAAGGCACAAGTAAGTTGCATGAGGAAGTGGCCCAAATGTCTATGGTCTCCACTCCAGTCACTTTACCTTCCCTCTCCCAGTCTGCACCTATGGCCTCCTGGGGAGTTCCTTATGATCAGTTTACTGAGGAAGAGAAAACTCGTGCCTTGTTTACAGATGGTTCTGCACAATGTGCAGGCACCACTCAAAAGTGGAGAGCAGCAGTGCTGCAGTCCTTTTCTGGGACTTCCCTGAAGGACAGTGGTAAAGAGAAATCCTCCCAGTGGTCAGAACTTCAAGCCATGCATCTGGCTGTTCACTTTGCATGGAACAAGAAATGACCAGATGTATGATTGTATATGGATTCATGGGCTGTGGCTAATGGCTTGGCTGGATGATCTGAGACTTGGAAGGAGCATGATTGGAAAATTGGTGGCAAGGAGGTATGGGGGAGAGGTATGTAGATAGATCTCTCTGAATGGGCCAAAGGAGTAAAGATATTTGTGTCTCATGTGAATGCCCACCAAAAGGTGACCTTGACAGAGGAAGACTTTAACAATCAAACAAGGTGGATATGATGACATGTTCAGTGGAAACCTTCCACTTCATTCATCCTTTCCCCCCAGCTGTCATTGTTCAATGGGCTCATAAACAAAGTGGCCATGGTGGCAGGAATTGAGGTTATGCATGGGCTCAGCAACATGGACTCCCACTTACCAAGGCTGATTTGTCCACCACCACTGCTGAGTGCCCTATCTGCCAGCAGCAGAGACCAACACTGAGTCTGCGTTATGGAACCACTCCTCAGAGTGATCAGCCAGCAACTTGGTGGCAAGTTGATTACATTGGACCACTTCCATCATGGAAAGGACAGTGTTTTGTTCTTAGTGGGACAGATATTTTTTCTGGATATGGATTTGCTTTCCCTGAATGCAATGCTTCTGCCAAAACTACCATCCATGGACTTATAGAATGCCTTATCCACTGTCATGTTATCCCATACAGCATTGCTTTGGATCAAGGGACTCACTTCACAGCAAATGAAGTACAGCAATGGGCCTATGCTCATGGAATTCACCGGTCTTACCATATTCCCCATCATCTTGAAGTAGTTGGCTTGATAAAATGATGGAATGACCTACTGAAAACAATTATGGTGCCAGCTAGGTGACAATACCTTGAAGGGTTGGGGAAATATTCTCCAGGAGGTTGTATATGCTCTAAACCAGCATCCAATATACAGTGCTATTTCTCCAATAGCCAGGATTCATGTGTCCAGGAACCAAGGGGTGGAAATGGGAGTGATACCACTATTACCCCGCACTAGTGACCCATTCAAAAAATTTTTGCTTCTTGTCCCTGCTACCCTATGTTCTGCAGGTCTGGAGACCTTAGTCCCAAAGGAGGAACACTACCACCTGAAGACACAATACTGATTGCCTTGAACTGGAAGTTAAGAATGCCACCCAGCCATTTTGACTTTCTCATGCCTCTGGATCAACAGACAAAGAAGGGCATTACTGTACTGTCTAGTGTGATAGATCCTAATTACCAAGGGGAAATTGGATTGACATTACATAATGGAGGTAAAGAAAAATATATCTGGAATACAGGAGATTCTTTAGGATGTCCCTTAGTACTACCATGCCCTGTGATTAAAGTCAATGGAAAATTACAGCAACCCCATTCTGTTATGACTACTGATGGCCCAGACCATCATTCAGGAATGAAGATTTGGGTCACCCTACCAGGTAAAGAACCATCACCAGTTGAGGTGCTTGCTGAGGGCAAGGAAAATATGGAACGGGTGGTGGAAGAAGGTAGTTCTGAATATCAGCCATGACCATGTGACTAGTTGCAGAAATGAGGACTGTGATTGTTATGTTTCTTCACTGTATATATGCATCAAATATTTTTGTTTCCTTCTGTTATGAGCTATGAAATGTAAACAGGGTTAGTATGTTTCAGTTGTACATATGTTAGTGTATCATGTTAGGTGCAAATACAACTTTATAATTGTCCTTATTTAGAGATTATATATGGTTAAGGAGATGTGTACAACTGCCAGGTTGGCAAGGGGTGGACTGTGATAGTTGGAATTGTGTGTCAACTTGGCTGGACCACAATTCTGAGTGTTTTATGCAGTTGTGATGTGGATTATTCCCATGATGAGATCAGATGTATATGTTTTGAGCAGCCAATCGGTTAAAAGGGAGTTTCGCTAGAAGTGTGGCCTGCTTCCAATATATTTATTTATGGACATCCTGGGAAAAGAGACAGTCTTCGTGGATAAGGATCCTGTTGTGCTGCCTACAATTGTCCATGAGTGAACAATCCACCATTCAGCCTGGAGATCTTGGATTTGTCATTTGTTGGAGTCAACAGCCGGTATACTGCCTGCCACTCTTGAGCTCCTCAGGCCCTGCAGCTGTGTGAGTCAGCAAAAGCCTCCAGCTTGACATTTGATCCAAGAACTTGGGACTTGCCAGCTTCTATAAGTGTGTGAGCCACTTCCTAAGATAAATTTCTCTTTCTTTCTCTATAAGCTTTACTGGTTTTGCTTCGCTAGAGAACCCAGCCTAACACAGTTTCATTTAACTTTTTTAAAATTGTAGTTTGGGTGAAAACATACAGAGCAAATTAATTTTCCAATTAACAATCCTATTGAATGATGTAGGAAGGATCAGAACAGAGAGTTGCTGTACCAAAAATAATTGGTTGATGTTCAGTCATTTCAGGAGGTACCCTATAATCAAGAACCAATGGTATTGAAGGGAGAAGTCCAAGGTGACTGAAAACAAGTTTCCAGGAATTGATGGGATACCCATTGAGATGTTTCAACAAATGGCTGCAGCTTTGGAGGTACTTACTAGTCTACGCCAGGAAATTTGGAAGACAGCTACCTGGCCAACTGAACTGTGCTTTATTATACATGTAAATGTGTAAGTACACACACATGTGTGCATATACATATATGTACTCCTATCTATACACACATACATACTCATATATACATACCTATACATATATGCCTACATATGTATTATGCTTATATATCCAAACACATGTGTTTTGGCTGCTGTTACAAAATTATATATGCCATAGCAATTACCCAAAGGTCCTTTTTTCTTGGGTACATCTTAGTGACATCATTTATCTTCAGCAAGCTGTACACACTTCACCCTCATTCAGTGTTGCCTTTCCCATCAGTAAAAGTACCAAGTGTCTACTATCTAGAGAATGAATCCCCCTCTCCCCTCTATCCCTGTTAATCACTAATGAACATTAGTTTTCTGTATATTTACCTATTCATATCTTTTTTTAATAAAACTGAGAGTGTACAATAGTTGTGTTAGATTGAGTTCTCTAGAGAAACACAAAAACCAGCAAAGCGTATATATATATTTATAGAGAGAGAGAGAGAGAAATTTATCTTAGGAAAATGGCTCACAAACGTATAGAAGCCGGCAAGTCCAAGTCTCTGGAGGAAACGGGCTGGCGGCAGCCTTAGCTTCCGTAAGTGCAGGGGGGCAAGAAATTCAAGGCTGGCAGGCAGTACACTGGTTGTTGGCTCCAATGAAAGACGAATCCAAGATCTCCAGGCCGAGCGGTGGGCTGCTAACTCATGGAAGTTTGTAGTCAGCACACCAGGGTTCCAATCCCTCAAAGAATGT
>NW_006921820.1:4058874-4071954 GCF_000298275.1 Orycteropus afer afer | reverse complement strand
ATGAGGAAGCCAAAATGGCTGGGTGGCATTCTTAATTTCCAGTTCAATGCAATCAGTATTGTGTCTCCAGGTGGTAGTGTTCCTCCCTTTGGGACTAAGATCTCCAGACCCACAGAGCATAGGGTAGCAGGGACAGGAAGCAAAAATTTTTTGAGTGGGTTACTAGGGGTAATAGTGAGTGGTATCACTCCTGTTTCCACCCCTTGGTTCCTGGACCCGTGAATCCTGGCTATTGGAGAAACAGAACCATGTATTGGATGCTGATTTAGAGCATATACAGCCTCCTGAAGAACATTGCCCCAACCCTTCAAGGTATTGCCACCTAGCTGGTGCTGTATTTGTGTTTTTAAGAGGCCATTCCATCGTTCTATCAAACCAGCTGCTTCAGGATGGTGGGGAACATGGTAAGACCAGTGAATTCCATAAGCATAAGCCCACTGCCTCACTTCATGTGCTGTGAAATGAGTCCCTTAATCCGAAGCAATGCTGTGTGGGATGCCATGATGGTGGATAAGGCATTCTGCAAGTCCATGGATGGTAGTTTTAGCAGAAGCATTGCGTGCAGGGAAGGCGAATCCATATCCAGAATAAGTATCTATTCCAGTAAGAACAAAACGCTGTCCTTTGCTCCAACTATCACAGTTGTTTTTTGTGATTGTGATAGTTGGAGCTGTGAGTCAACTTGGCTGGACCACAATTCTGTGTGGTTTAAGCAGTTGTGATGTGGGTTATTCCCATGATGAAATCAGATGTATATGTTCTGAGCAGCCAATCCGTTGAAAGGGAGTTTTCCTAGCGGTGTGGCCTGCTTCCAATATATTTATGGATATCCTGGGGAAAGAGACACTCTCTGTGGATCAGAATCCTGTTGTGCTGCCTACAACTGTCTGTGAGTGAACAATCCACCATTCAGCTTGGAGATCTTGGATTCGTCATTCGTTGGAGTCAACAGCCAGTATACTGCCTGCCAACCTTGAGCTCCTCAGCCCCTGCAGCTGTGTGAGTTGGGAAAAGCCTCTAGCTTGACATTTGATTCAAGAACTTGGGACTTGCCAGCTTCTATAAGTGTGTGAGCCCTTTTCCTAAGATAAATTTCTCTCTCTCTCTCTCTCTCTCTCTCTAAGCTTTACTGGTGGTTTTGCTTCTCTAGAGAACCCAGCCTCACACAGTGATTGACTTATTTCGTTCAACATCATGTCCTCCAGGTTCATCCATGTTGTAAGATGTTCTGGTAATTCATTTTTCTTTATCACTTAGTAGTATTCTATTCCCTATGTTGTTGTTGCTGTTAGGTGCCGTCTAGTTGGCTCCAAATCATAGTGACCCTATGCACAACAAAATGAAACACTGCCCTGTCTTGAGTCATCCTCATAATCCTTGCTATAATGGAGCCCAACATTGCATCCACTATGCCGATCCATCTTGTTGATGGTCTTCCCCTTTTTCGCTGACCCTCCACTTTACCAAGGATCATATCCTATTTTGTACCATACTTTATCTCTCCATTAATCTGTTGGTAGACACTTAGATTGTTTCTTTTTGCTATTATGAATAGTGCTGCAGTGAACATAGGTATGCATATGTCTGTTCTTGTCACTTGGATTAGATCCCTAGGGTACATGATAGGTCATGTGGCAACTCTAAGGAGCCCTGGTGGTGCAGCAAAGTGCTTGGCTGCTAATCAAAAGGTTAGCAGTTCGAACCCACCAGCTGCTCCATTGGAGAAAGATGTGGCAGTTTGCTTCCATAAAGATTATGGCTTTGGAAATCCTATGGGGACAGTTCTACTCTGTTCTATGGGTCGTCAGGAGACAGAATAAACTCAATGACAACAAGTTATGGCAGCTCTACCTCTAGGTTTTGAGGAACCACCAGACTGTTTTCCACAATGGCTATACTATTTTGTATTCCCACCAGCAATAGATAAGAGTTCTAATTTCTCTACATCCCCTCCAACACTTACTATTTCCCATTCATCTTAGTGAAAGTGAAATGGTATCTCATTGTGGTTTCAATTTGCAATTCTTGGATGGCTAATGATGTTGAGCATGTTTTCATGTGTCTGTTGGGTATTTGAGTATCCTCTTTGGTGAACTGTCTGTTCATTCCTTTGCCCATAATTTGGTTGGCCTATTTCTCTTTTTGTTGTTAAGTTGTGGAAGTTTTCTATATAATTTAGATATTTCACCCTTATCAGTTATATTATTCTCAAAGATTTTTTTCCCCAGTCTGTAAGTTGTCTCTTTACTCTTTTGATAAAATCTTTTGATGAACATAAATATTTAACTTTTATGAGCTTCCGGTTATTTGTTTTCTGTTGTTTGTGGATTCATTGTTATTTTTGATAATATGTCATTGAAAAAAATTAGGTCCCAAATCTTGGCTCTTATATTTTCTCCCAAGAACCTGTGGTTTTAGATTTAACATTTTGGTCCTTGATGCATTTTGAATTTGTTTTGGTTTTATATGTGGCATGAGATATGGATCTTGTTTCATTTTTCTGCATGTGGGTATTGGCTCATTTTGCATTATCAAATATATCTCTGAAAGGAGAGACCATTGATTTTGACTAAGTTTCAGTGGGAACTGAACCCTTCTATTACAATTGTATACATTTGATGATGAGAAGAATTTTCCATGGACCAGCTTTTGGCTCTGAGTATTTCAAACCTTGTTTTTTCTCCACTGCTCACATACTACACTCGGTTTGTTGTACTGTGGTGGCTTTCCTGTTGCTGTGATGCTGGAAGCTATGCCACCAGTATCTTAAATATCAGTAGGGTCACTTAAGGTAGACAGATTTCAGGAGAGCTTCCAGACTAAGAAAGACTATAAAGAAGAATGTGGTGGTTCACTTCTGAAAAAAACTGGCCACCGAAAGCCTTATAAATAACAGTGAAACATCATCTCATATAGTGCTGGAGGATGATCCCTCAGGTTGGAAGATGCTCAAAATACGACTAAGGAAGAGCTGCCTCCTCAAAGTAGAGTTGACCTTAATAATGTGGATGGAGTAAAGCTGTCAAGCCTTTCATTTGCTGATGTGGCACGACTCAAAATGAGAAGAAACAGCTGTAAACATCCATTCATAATTGGAACATGGAATATATGAAGTATGAATCTAGGAAAACTGGAAGTTGTCAGAAATGAAATAGAACACACAAAGATCAATAGTCTAGGCATTAGTGAGCAGAAATGGACTGGTTTTGGCCATTTTGAATTGGACAAACATATGGACTACTACGCTGGGGATGACAAATTGAAGAGCAAAGACACTGCATTCATTGTCAAAAAGAACATTTCAAGATCTATCCTGTCAGTGATAGGATAATATCCAAATGCCTACAAGGAAGACCAGTTAGTACTACTATTATTCAGATTTACACACCAACCACTAAAGTCAAAGAGGAAGAAATTGGAGAGTTTCACCAACTTCTGCAGTCTGAAATTGACCAAACATGCAATCAATATGCATTGATAATTACTGGTGACTGGAATGTGAAAGTGTGAACAGAGAAGAAGCATTTGTTGGTATACCACGTGATCCTCAGCCTATATGACTATGAGACCAGAAGAACTGGATGGTGCCTGGGTACCACTGTCAACCACTTGGAGGGGGATCTATGCAGGAGATCCTGGAGAGAGTGGGAGAACAATGTGGAACAAAATTCAAAATCACATGCACAAAAAAAGGGACTAGGTTTGCTGGTCTGGTAGAGCCTTGTGTAACCCCTGAGATTATGGCCCCCAGCTGCCCTTTGGGTCTGGAATTGAACCCACTCCTGTGGTTTCCAGCCAAACAAAAGACAGGCATATGAGCTGAACATTTACATTAAGTAAATACACTCCTTTGAGAGATCAGTCATGGGAGAATAGAAGGGCTGTGTATGCACAGGGAGACAGCTTGGGGGGCAAGAAGGCATGGAGGGAAGGACATAGGAAAGAGGTAACTATGGGGAGGAAGTGGGAAGAGAGATGTTGCATTGTGGGAAATTGCAGTCAATGTCATGAGACAAAGTGTATGTGAACTGCTGTATGGAAAATGAATTTGCTCTGTAAATTTTCACCCAAATCACAATAAGAATTTTTTTTAAAAAAAGCTGCAAAGTAGCCAACATGGATAAAACACTTTGTCACATGGTAGTACTGTGTCAAAAAAAAAAAAAGGAAGAAGCAGTCGTAGTTGGAAAATATGGCCTTGATGATAGAAATGATGCCAGAGATTAGAGGATAGAATTTTTCAAGACTAACAACTGATTCATTGTAAATACCTTTTTTCAACAACATAAATGGTGACTATACGCATGGATCACACCAGATGGAATACACAGGAATCAAATCAGCAACATTTGTGGAAAGAGGAATGGAGAAAGTTAATATCATCAGTCAGGACAAGGTTAGGGGCCAACTGTGGAACACTATCAATAATTCATAGACAAGTTTAAGTTGAAGCTGAAAAAAATTCCAGCAAGTCCACAAGAGCCAAAATGTGACCTTGAGTATATCCCACCTGAATTTAGAGTCCATCTGAAGAATAGATTTGATGCATTGAACACCTGTGACCAAATTCAGATGAGTTGTGGGATCACATCAAGGGCATCATACATGAAGAAAGCAAAAGGTCATTTAAAAAAAAAAAAAAAGAAAGAAAAACAAGAAGGGGAGAAAAGACCAAACTGGATGTCAGAAGCCACTCTGAAATTTACCCTTGAATGGAGAGTAGCTAGAGCAAATGGAAGAAATGATGAAGTAAAAGAACTGAACAGAAGATTTCAAAGGTCAGCTTGAGAAGACAAAGTAAAGTATTATAATGAAATGACCAAAGACCTGGAGTTAGAATATAAAAATGGAAGAACACATTCAGCATTTCTCAAGCTGAAAGAATTGAAGAAAAAATTCAAGCCTTGAGTTGCAATACTGAATGGTTCTATGGGCAAAATAATGAAATGATGCAGAAAGCATCAAAAGAAGATGGAAGGAATACAGAGTCACTGTACCAAACAGAACTGGTTGCTGTTCAACCATTTCAGGAGGTAGCATATGATCAAGAACTGATAGTCTTGAGGGAAGCAATCCAAGTTGCACCAAGTGCAAAACAAGACTCCGGGAATTGATGGAGTACCCATTGAGATGTTTCAACAAATGGATGCAACACTGGAGGCACTTGCTTGTTTATGCCAAGAAATTTGGAAGATACAATACAGAAATTGTTGAACAATATCATTAATATCACATGCAAGTAAAATTGTGTTGAAAATAATTCAAAAACAGTTGCAGGAGTACATCAACAGGGAATTGCCAGAAATTCAAGCCAGATTCAGAAGAGGGCATGGAATGAGGGATATCACTGTCAATGTCAGATGGATCCTGGCTGAAAGCAAAGAATACCAGAAAGATGTTTACCTATGTTTTATTGGCTATGCAAAGGCATTGACTGTGTGCATCATAACACATTATGGATAGCATTATGAAGAATAGGAATTCCAGAACACTTAATTGTGCTCAGAAGCTCTGGTGGCACAGTGCCTAAGGCATTTGACTGCTAACCAGAAGGCTGGCAGTTCAAACCACTTCTTGGAAGGAAGGTTGGGTGGGCAATCTATTTCCATAGTGATACTGCCTTTGAAACCCAAGGAGGGGTTGCTGTAAGTCATATCTGACTCAATGGCAATGAGTTTGGTTTTTTGGTCTTAATTGTGCTCATGGAGAACCTGTACATTGATCAAGAGGCAGTCCTTAGAACAGAACAAGGTGATATTGCATGGTTTAAAATCAGGAAAGGTGTGCATTAGGGTTATATCCTTTCACCATACTAATTCAATCTGTATGCTGAGCAAATAATCTGAGAAGATGGACTATATGAAGAACATGGCATCAGGTTTAGAGAAAGACTAATTAACCTGCACTATACAGAGGACACAACTTTGCTTGCTGAAAGTGAAGAAGACTTGAAGCATTTATTGATGAAGATTAAAGACTAACACTTTCAGTATGGATTACACCTCAACACAAAACCAAACATGCACACACACACTGTCATAGAGTTGATTACAAATAAAAATTCTCACAAATGGACCAATATGCAACATCATGATAAATGGAGAAAAGATTGAAGTTGTCCAAGGATTTCATTTCACTTGGATCCAATTAATGTCCATGGAAGCAACAGTCAAGAAATCCAGTGATGTATTATTGCGTTGGGCAAATCTGCTTCAAAAGACCTCTTTAAAGTGTTAAAGAGCAAAGGTGTCACTTTGAAGACTAAAGTGTGCCTGACTCAAGCCTTTGTCTTTTCAATAGGTTCATATGCATGTGAAAGCTGGACAATGATAAGGAAGACCAAAGAAGAATTGATACCTTTGAATTGTGGTGTGGTGAAGAATTTTGAATAAACCATGGACTGCTAGAAGATTGAACAAACCTATCTTGAAAAAAGTACAGCTTGAAATGCTCCTTAGAACTGAGAATGGCCAGACTTTGTTTCTCATACTTTGGTCAGGTTATCATGAAGGACTAGTCTCTGGGGAAGGATATCATGCTTGGTAAAGTAGAGGGTCAACAAAAAAGGAGAAGACCCTCTCTGAGATGGAGCGACACTGCAGCTGCAACAATGGGCTCAAGCACAGAAACAATGGTGAGGATATCTCAGGACTGGGCAGTCTTTTGTTCTGTTGGGATACACATGGGATCACTGTGTATCTAAACCAACTCAATGGCATTTGACAACAACCCACATGCTTCATTATCAAATGCCATGGAATATCTTCATGGTATGATACAACATCTGGCTCTGCACCTTCAAGTCACGGTGAAGGGTGAGTCGGACAAGTAGGTGACAGGAATATTCCCAAACATCATCCTTAAATATAGACAGCTAGTAATTAATAACTTAACAATACATGGAAGTGACTGCAAACTCCATAAATATCTCACTAAACCCAAACTAAATCTATCCCTAGCTCAATATACACTTAATCAGATCCCAAATACATGGACTACCATTCTAACACCACCTGACATGAGCTAGACTTCTATTGCATTGATCAATACCAATACAATGTGGAAGAAGTGACACATGACTTCTGGGATTAGGTTTCAAGAGACCTTGCAGCTATCTCTTTTGCTCTCTGTGAAGCCCTGGCCACCGTGCTGTGAAGAAGCCCAGACAATCCTGTTGCAGAATGAGTGATCAGAGAGATCAAATAGAACCAAGTTGTCCCAGCCAACAGCTATTACCAACTGCCAGATGTATCGAAGGAGCTCTCGTGACATAGTGGATAAAGCATTTGGCTGCTATCCAGGAGGTCAGCGGTTCAAACCCACCAGCCCTTTCATGGAAGGAAGATGGGGCAGTCTACTTCTATAAAGAGTTACAGCCTTGGAAATCCAGTGGGGATCACTATGAGTCAGATTCGACTCAATAGCAGTGAGTTTGGTTTTTTGCTTAGAATGCATTGAGGCCACTTTAGTTCTCCAGCACTGGCTGAGCTGTTAGCTGATAGCATGAATGATTCCAAACAAGACCAACAGAAGAACTGCCTATATAACCAATCCATGGAATCATGAAAAATAATAAATCACTTTTGTCTTAAACCACTAAATTTTGGAGTAGTTTGTTACATAGCAATAGATAACTGAATATTTCTAAATTACAGATAACTGGATTTTAAAAAACCCAGTCTGAAAATTTTAATAGATTTAGTATTAATTCACAATATATTGTGTTTAATGATATGTATAAATTTATTCCTGACATGTTCTTTTGAATTTTCTATCTACCATACTTTTTGTCCCTCTTCCCCTCATTTCTTGCCTTTTGTTAAACATGGCTACATTTTATTTATTGCGTTTTTCCCTCTCATGGTTTGGAAGTTATAAATCTTGTTTTCCTTCTGGGTTTTCTATTCAGGAAACAAAGGAACATGTCTGAATTTGTTTCCTCATTTTTCTTTGACTATAGGATGTGCTTTGGGTTTAATTAGATTGAACTTTACCCATCAGAAGGTAAGCTACCATTTGTGGCCTAGAAAACAATAAAATATAGAGTAAAGCAATCAAAATCACCACAGGAAAGGAGCCCTATGGGCCTGTCTGTATGTGGATGTGTGAATGGATGGTTATTGGAAAATAGTCAAGGACTGTAACTTTTCAGTGGTGGCCTGGTACTTATCAACCACCTACCTGACACTTATCAGAACCATCAGTTCCTGGAGATGTAGTCATCAATGCTGGGAATAAATCCTTGAGTATCATCAGCAACTGGAAGGTTCTTATTGTCAGGAATAGTGCCTTAGTGCCTTACTCACCATTTTTTCCCCTAGAACTTAGACCTAGGTTTGTAGCATCAAAAAAAAAAAAGAAAAAGAAAAAAAGAAAGAAAATAACAACAAGAAACAAACCCACAGCCATCAATTCATTTCCGACTCATTGAGACCCCTGTTAGGTTTCCCAAGGCTATAAATCTTTACAGAGGTAGGTTGCCTCATCTTCCTCCCGCAGAGCAGTTGGTGGGTTTGAACTGCTGATCTTCCAGTTAGCAGTCAAATGTCTTACTGTGCCACCAAAGCTCCTTGAAGCATAGTAGCTACTTAATATGTGTTTTCTGAATGTACAAATGAACCAATGAATAGTTGGCCAACTCAGAAGACAGGGAAGGAAGCTGGGAAACGTGAGGCTGGCCCCTTCCCGCCCAGGAGCTAGGTGCTCCCTGTTTCCAGCTGTGGTTACAGGGATTTGGGGAACACAGCCTGCTGCAGTGTGAATGAGTGTAGTCTCAGAGTGGGAACACACCAGTTACCTTCTGTATTAGTTTCCTAGGGCTGCCCTAACAAATCCATAAATTGGATGGCTGATAACAACAGAAATATTTTGTCTCGTAGTTCTGGAGGTTGTTATTCTTGTTAGTTGCTATCAAGTCGGCTCCAACTCATAATATAACAGAACAAAACGTTGTCTTGTCCCGCCCCACCTTCAGGACGTTAGTATATTGAGTCCACTGCTGCAGCTATTGCGTCCATCCAGCTCACTGAGGGTCTCCCTCATTTTGCGGACACCCTAGGAGTTCAGATTCAGAGTATCAGCCATGTTGATTACTTCTGAGGGCTCTGAGAGAAAATCTCTTCTGTGATTCTCTCCTAGCTTTTGGTGAGAGCCAGCAATCCTTGGCATTTCTTGGCTTGTAAATCATTCCAATTACTGCCTCTGTCTTCACAGGGATGTCCTCCCTCTGTATGTCTCTGTGTGTCTCTTCTCCTCTCTTATAAAGACGCCAACCATATTAAATTAGGACCCATCCTACTCTGGCATGACCTCAGGTTAACCTAACTGATAACATCTTCAAGGACCCTATTTCCAGACAAGGTCACAATCATAGGGTTAAGCCTTCAACATATCTTTTTGAAGGGCACAATTCAATCCATAACATCTTCCTAAGAAAGCTATATCTTTTCTTTTTTTAAATTTTTATTGTGATTTGGGAGAAAGTTTACAGAGTAAATTCACTTTCCGTAGAGCAGCTCACATATACTTTGTCTCATGACATTGACTGCAATTTCCCACAATGCAACAGCTCCCCTCCCACTTCCTCCCCATAGTCACCTCTTCCCTGTGTCCTTCCCTTCCATGCACTCGAAAGCTATACCATTTTGAAGTGGATCTCTAAAAGCCCTTCCTGCAAGCATCAGTGACTGGGTGACAATAATTAAGTTCACATGATTAACTATGACAATGTCACACAAAGCTCAAAGAATGGGTTGGAAAATGCAAAAACTGCTGTTAGTTACGTGAGACCCCTGCTAGCTCTTGCCTCATTTTCTCCATGTTTACCTCCTCTAGCTTCTTGCAACTGGATTTATAAAATCCAGTTTCTATGCAGCAAGCCTGGCCCACCCTAGTGATGGAGCCAGGAAATGGAACTGTTAGTCACAGCAGCACAGGACAAGCTGAGCCAACTAAAATCTGTTCAACCTTCCCCTGAAGCTGCTGCTAAGGCCGTCCCCACCCCTGCTGGCTTTGGCAGGGCATGTTTATCTTTGCATCACTCTTGACTGGTTCTGGACTATTTCTGGATTCCCTATCCAGTCCTCTCACAAGTCCCGTGTCTCTGCCAGCTTCCTGGTGTCTAACATTAAGAAGCACCGAAAAACAACATTGCCTAACAGAATTAGCATCCCACTGGGGCATACAAAACCAAAACTCAGTCAAAAGCAGTTTGGCCCAGTGTGAATGTCCCCAGTCACTGAGCATCCTCAATCTCTGGTTACCACATGTGACTAGTACTTATTCCCCATAGGGAGTTTTGTGAATATTTAAGCATTTTTTCCTTCACTTAAAAAATCACTGAAATCTATTGTTAGCTGATTAAGCATTCTATGAGTTGTTTGTAATAGGAGAAAGCTAGAAACAATGTCATTTTCTAGCAGTTAAATACATTGTCTCTCTACTCTATGTGTTCTTCTGTGCTCAGGTGACAGGCTAGGGGTACTTGTCTCCTCCCACTGTCCTCAAGCATGGCTAACCTGGGTGTCTGCCACCTGACCCCTTCCCAAGCAGGCAGAGCTCCTTCTTGTTCTCTTGGGGGCTGATGGGAGCAGAGTGCTAACCATGGGTAACTGATGACAGCAGTGCATGCAATCTGCACACCCCACGTGCCCCCTCCTCCATGAATACAGTCTACATCCCAGAAGCTGTGTCTGCTCAGTCACTCGCCTCCTCCCCGATGTAGAGAATTGAGAACATTGTGTTAGTGAGATACCCCACTTCCCTCAGTCATGTGTAAGGCCTACAAGCAGTTATGAAAATGACAGCATCACCTCCTACCTCCCCATCTACACAGATGAATAGAGAGAGGTGCATCGATCTAGAAAAGTCACCTTGAAGACCAGCTCTAGTTTGGGGAGCTGATGTACTTTTGCTTTGTCCCAAGAGATGTTCTTCTGCTAACCTTGCAGTAGGGAAAGACCTCCTGGGCTGTGAGCTGCAGCCCTGGCCAGGGAGGATCAGAGCGGGCATCCCTGACACACATATCTATTCACCATTCACCAGTCTTTATCCACCCTCCTTGAATGTTCAGGCTGGGCTCATCTGTCCTGGGGTGGGGAAGTGAGACAGAGGTGGTGGAACCCTGGCCCTGACTCATGGGAACTTCCAAGGTGTGTGTGTGTGTGTGTGTGTGTGTTGGGGGTGGGCAAGGAGCTGGTGACCCATCTGATGGGGAAGAGGATGGCAATGGGGGCATGGAAGAGGGGTGCAGAGATAAAGGTGGAAAGATAGTGTGCTCTCCAGAGCTCAAAGAATAGCCTCACAGCAGGAAAGCTGTGGTAGGCAGAATAATGTCCCCTCCCACCCCCAAGATGTCCATCCAATCCTTATCCCTGGAACCTGTGAGTATCACTTTACATGGCAAAAAGGATTTTGTAGATGTGATTAAATTGAGAATGTCAATAGGGGGAGATTATCCTGGATTATTCAGTTGGGCCCAATGTAATCACAGTGGTCCTTGTAAGAGACAGAGAGACAGAGAGAGAGAGGCAGAGGTGTCAGAGAGCTTTGAGGATGTTATGCTACTGGCTTTGAAAGATGGAGAAAGTATCGAGAGCCAAGGCATACAGGCCACCTCCAGAAGCTGGAGAAAGCAAGGAAGAGTCTCCGGAAAGGAATGCAGCCCTGCTGATACCTTGATTTTAGCCCAGGGAGACCCATTTCAGACTTCTGACCTCCAGAACTAAGAGAATAAATATGTGTTGTTTTCAGCCACCGTGTTTGCAGTAATTTGTTACAGCACCCATAGGAAACTAATACAGAACAACCTACCTTGGTCAAATTCAGCTTCTGTGGTTGGATATACTCTGGCCCACAGTGTCAAGCCCAGAGGGATGCTGAGCAAGGCCACTGCTCTAGCTGACCCTGGGAAGAAGAGTTTGGGTCCCGGAAGCCTCAGCTCATTCTGCTAACTTGGCAAGAAGCATTTCCTCTCTCTTAATTTGGGCAACTTTCAGATGCCTTGATCCTGAAGATGCCAGGAGAAAAGTGCTGGGTAAAACCCTGCCAGAACCACTATGAGGCCACTAGGGGTGACAGAGGCCCTGAGCATGAGCTTGAAGGCTAGCTTTATCAGAGCCACTCTGCTCCCAGGAATGGCTGGGAGGGGAGCAGGAGGACTTCACAGACTTTCCCAGACTCCTACCTTCCTGACCTATCCACATTTCCCTTTCTACTGCTACAAGGCACACCTTTGTCCAGGTGTGTGGGCACTCTGCTGATGACCCTGTTTTCCTCCCAATTGACAAATACTTTAGCTCCAGCTTATTTGGGTCTTCTCATCTAACTCTCTTTCTTTCTAAATGGCTTGTCCTATAGCCAGTGTCCTATAGTCTGGAGAGACTAATTTTGCCCACCAGCCTGATTTTGTGTGTCCTGGGTCACAATGAATGCACAGTAAGGCCTGGTCTCCCACCACTGGGGTCCCACAGAGACTGACTGAGCCTTGGCCCAGCCTCTTTCTTTTTGGAGCCCTACTCCACAACACCTTTTTTTTTTTTTAAACATACAGCAAAATTTACTCCTTTTAAGTATGCTGTTCTGTACCTTTTTATAAACTTACACAGTTGAGTAACAATCAGTACAATCAAGATAGAGAATATTTCCATCACCTCCCAAAATTTCCCTTGTATCCCTCTGTAGTCAATTCCCTTTGCCTACCCTCAGTCCCTGGCAACCACTGGCCTGAGTTCTGTCTCTAGTTTTACCTTTTCCAGAATGTCGCATAAATGGGATCAAATACTATGTACTCTTTTCCAGAATGGCCAACTGTTCTGACTTGCCTGGACTGTCCTGGTTTTGGAGTCCCTGAGTGACAACAAGAGTTAAGCACTCAACTATTAACTGAAAGGTTGGTGGTTCAAACCCACCCAGAGACACCTCAGAAGAAAAAACCTGATGATCTGCTTCAAAAAGGCTACAGCTTTGAAAACCCTGTGGAGTGTAGCTCTACTCTGTGCACATGGATTGGCATGAGTCAGAATTGGTTTGATGGTGAAAGTTTGGTTTGTTGGTTTTTTTTTTTGGGGGGGAGGGGGTCTT
>NW_006921820.1:3974930-4056600 GCF_000298275.1 Orycteropus afer afer | reverse complement strand
GATGGATCTATATCTGGGTTCTCAATTCTATTCCATTGGTCTATGTATCTGTCATTGAACCAATACCAGGCAGTTTTGACTACTGTGGCTGTATAGTAGATTTTGAGATCCGGCAATGTGAGACCTCCTACTTTGTTTTAGCACTAAAATTCTTGTGTCCAAAACGTCCATTTTCCATACTGGGCATGAAAGTTGTTCAGGAAGCACAAACCCCATATTGTGGCCCCAAAACTTGAGCTGAAAGCAATTCTGTTTTTAGCATCAAATGGATATGGTATAGATCCTTTCAGAGTTATCCCCATTGCTCTTCCCCTGCTTGCTAAAGGTGGCAACCATGATTTGCAGTTCACATAAAGGACCACCTGCTGCTCCATGAGTGATGCAATGCAAGTGTGTCATAATTGTGAGCATTAACAGTCCTTCTTTGACTTTGTCTGTGGATTAACTTCTGTGCTTTGTATCCAGATGGTGCAAGTTTAGCTTTTAATATTGTGAATGTTGTGACCATGTTTTCTAACAGCTCGGATAATGAAAATGAGAATGATTTTAATACCAATGCTAGCATGATTCACACATTACTAAAAAAAAGAAGACTCATACCTATGCTGGTTTTTTTTTGCAGGGGGGAAATCATTGTGGTAAAATATATATAACAAAACATTTGCCATTCCAACCATTTTTACGTGCACAATTCAGTGACATTAATTACATTCACCAAATTGTACCTCTTACTCAATTGTACCTCACTTCCTCCTTCCACCCACCCCTGTAACCACTAATAAAATTTGGTCTCTATGCATTTGCCTATTCTAGATATTTCGTGTACTCAAAAACCAAACTCATGGTCATTGAGTCAATTTCAACTCATAGCAACCCCCACTGGGTTTCTAAGGTGGTAAATTGTTATGGAAATAGATTACCCCATCTTCCTTTTGCAGAGTGGCTTGTGGGTTTGAACTGTGAACTTTCTAGTTAGCAGGCAAATGCCTTAGTCACTGTACCACCAGAGCTCCTTAGATATTTCATATAACTAGGATCATATAATATTTGTCTTTTTGTGTCTGGTTACTTCAATCATAATATTTTCAAGGTTCAACCATGTAGTAGCAGATATCAGAACTTTATTTCTCTTTATGGCTGAATAATACTTCATTGTATGTGTAATTACATTTTATTTATCCATTCGTCTGTTGATAGACACTTGGGTTGTTTCTACCTTTCGGCTATTGTGAATAATGCTGCAATGAACATGGCTGTACAATTATCTATCTGAATCCTTGCTTTCAGTTATTTTGGGTATATATCCAGGAGTGGAATTGCTGAGTCATAGGTAATTCTATATTTACCTTCTTGAGGAAACACCAAATTGTTTTCCACAGTGGCTGCATTATTTTACATTTCCACCAGCGATTGATGAAGTTTAAAATTTCTCCATATTCTCGCCAACACTTGTTATTTTCCATTTTTCTGATAATAGCCATCCTTGTGTGTGTGTGGGGGAAAATGGTATCTTACTGTGGTTTTGATTGGCATTTCCCTAATGGCTCATGAAGTTGAGCATCTTCGCGTGTGCTTGTTGACCAGTTGTATATCTTCTTTGGTGAAATGTCTATTCAAGTTCTTTGCCTATGGCTGTATCAGTTTAATGACAACTAGAAAACCACCTTCTCCAGGGACTGGTCCTTCCTAATAACATGTCCAAAGTACATGACACAAAGTCTCACTGTCCTCACTTCTAAGTAGCATTCTGTCTTTACTTCTTCCAAGATAGATTTTTCATTCTTCTGGCAGTTCATGGTATATTCAATATTATTCACCTACACCATAATTCAAATGCATCAATTCTTCTTTGGTCTTCCTAATTTATTGTCTAGCTTTCACATGCATATGAGACTACTGAAAATACCATGACTCAGGTCAGAAGCACCTAGTCCTCAAAGTGATATCTTTGCTTTTTAACACTTTAAAGAAGTCTTTTGCAGCAGATTTGCCCAATGTAACACATTGTTTGATTTCTTGACTGCTGCCACCATGGGTGTTGATTATGGATCCAAGTGAAATGCAATCCCTGACAAACTCAATATTTTCTCTGTTTATCGTGTTACTTATTGGTCCAATGTGAGGATTTTTGTTTTCTTTATGTTGAGGTGTAATCCATTCTGAAGGTTGTAGTATTTGATCTTCATCAGTAAGTCCTTCAAGTCATCTTCACTTTCACCAAGCAAAGTGGTGTCGTCTGCATACCACTGGTTGTTAATGAATCTTCCTTCAATCCTGATGTCATGTTCTTCTTCATATGGTCCAGCTTCTCAGATGTTTTGCTCAGCATGCTGATTGACTAAGTATGGTGAAAGGATACAACCCTGACACACACCCTGATTTTAACCATACAGTAGCCCCTTGATCTTTTCAAATGACTCTTTGGTCTATGTGCGTGTTCCTCATGAGCACAATTAAGTGTTCTGGAATTCCCATTCTTCACAATGTTATCCATAATGTGTTATGATCCACACAGTCAATGCCCTTGCATAGTCAATAAAACACAAGTAAACATCTTTCTGGTATTCTCTGTTTCAGTCAAAATCCATCTGACATCAATAATGATAGCCCTCGTCCCACATCTTCTTCTGAATCTGAGTTGAATTTCTGGCAGTTCCCTGTCAAGGTATTGCTACAACCATTTCTGAATTGTCTTCAGTAAAATTTAGATGTCATATTAATGATGTTTTTCAATAATTTCTGCTTTCTGTTGGATGACCTTTTTTGGAATAGGCAAAAATAAGAGTCTCTTTTAGTTGATTGGACATGTAACTGTCTTCCAAATTTCTGGGCATAAAGAAGTATATGAGCACTTCCAGTGTTGCATCCATTTGTTGAAACATCTCAATGGGTATTCCATCAATTCCTGGAACTTTGTTTTTCACCAATGCCTTCAGTGCAGCTTGGACTTCTTCCTTCAATACAGTTGGTTCTTAATCATATGCTACCTCCTGAAATGGTTGAATTCTTTTTGGTACAGTGACTCTATGTATTCCTTCCATCTTCTTTGGATGCTTCCTGCATCGTTCAATATTTTGTACACAGACTCCTTCAATATTGCAACATGAGGCTTGAATTTTTTCTTCAGTTCTTTCAACTTGAGAAATGCTGAGTGTATTCTTCCCTTTGGGTTTCCTTACTCCAAGTCTTTGGACATTTTTTTATAATACTTTACTTTGTCTCTTTCAGCCACCCTTCTGTTCAGCTCTTTTATTTCTTCCATTTGCTTTAGCTATTCTACATTTAAGAGCAAGTTTAGGAGTTTCCTCCGATATCCTTTTTGGTCTTTCTTTACTTTTTTAATGACCATTTACTTTCTTCATGTGTGATGTCCTTGATGTCATCCCACAACTCATCTGGTCTTCAGTCATTAGAGGTCAAATATCAAATCAATTCTTGAGATGGTTTCTAAATTCAAGTGGGATATAATCAAGGTCGTACTTTGGTTCATGTGGACTTATTTTAATTTTCTTCAGCTTCAACTTGAGCTTGCATATGAGCAATCGATGGTCTTCTTTGCTGTCAGTCTCTGGTTTTGATCTCACTGATAATACTGATCTTCTCCATTGGCTCTCCCACAGAAGTAGTCAATTTGATTCCTGTGTATTCCATCCTGTGAGGTCCATGTGTCCAGTCACTGTTTATGTTGTTGAAAATATATTTCCAATGAATAAGTCACTGGTCTTGATAAATTCTATCATGCGATCTCCAACATAGTTTCTATCATCAAGGCCATATTTTCCAGCTATCAGTCCTTTGTTTCCAACTTTCCCATTCCAATCACTAGCAATTGTCAGTGTATCTTGATTGTATGTTTGATCAATTTCAGACTGCAGAAGTTGGTAAAAAATCTTCAATTTCTTCACCTTTGGCATTAGTGATTGGTGTGTAAATTTGAATAATAGTAGTCTTAAGTGGTCTTCCTTGTAAGCATATGGATATTACTCTATCACTAACAATATTATAATTCAGGATAGATCTTGAAATGTTCTTTTTGACAATGAATGCAATGCCATTCCTCTTCAATTTTTCATAGTAGACCAACCATAGTAGACCATATGGTTGTCTGATTCAAAATGGCCAAGCAGTCCATTTCAGCCCACTAATGCTTAGGATATCAATCTTTATGTATTCCATTTCATTTTTGACAACTTCCAATTTTCCTAGATTCATACTTTGTACATTCCATGTTCCAGTTATGAATGGATGTTTGCAGCTGTTTCTTCTCACTTTGAGTCATGCCACATCAGCAAATGAAGGTCCTGAAAGCTTTACTCCATCTATATCACTAAGATTGACTCTACTTTGAGGAGACAGATCTTCCCCAGTCGTATTTGGAGTGCCGTCCAACATGTACGGCTCATCTTCCAGCACTACATCAATATTCTGTTGCTATTCATAAGGTTTTCACTGGCCAATTTTTTCAGAAGTAGCTTGCCAGGTCCTCCTTCCTAGTCTGTTTTAGTCTGGAATCTCTGTTGAAACCTGTCCACTACAGGTTCCCCTGCTGGTATTTGAAATACCAGTGACATAGCTTCCAGCATCACAGCACCACAAAAGCCACCACAGTACAACAAGCTGACAGGCAAATAGTGGGCCTAATTCCTATGAGTCTAAAATCATGCTGCTTGTAGTAAGTAACATCCTAAGTATTCCACATTCAAAAGCTTTTATTGAGAGGATATTTAGCTTGATGCTATCACATTGGACTGGCACCAGGAAATGGTGTCATATAGGCTCAATAAGAGCAAAGCCACAAGTCCAAATGAGTTTTACATTTGTTGTGTTCAATGTTACCACTGAATAAAAGAAAAGAAGGGCATCCCTAAAGGTCACAGGCAGTTCAGAGTAGCTTTATTGGGAAAGGAAGCTGAAAGAGTAAAAATATCCTAATGAATCATGGGATAGAGAGAAACATGTCATTGTTATTTTTTGTTAAATGTAGGCAATATCTGTTTAATTAATGCTATTGCATTTATGTTTCCCTTTTAAGAAATATTATAGGAGCTCTAGGAGCTCTGGTAGCATAGTGCCTAAGGCACTTGACTGCTAACCAGAAGGCTGGTGGTTTAAACCCACCAGCCACTCCTCGGAGGGAAGGTTGGGCAATCTACTTCTTAGTGATACCACCTTGGAAACCAAAGGAGGGGTTGCTGTGAGTTGGGGCCAACTCAATGGCAAAACAACAAAAACAAATGGGAGTTCTGGTGGCGTACTGCTTAAGGCATTTGACTGCTAACCAAAAAGCTGGTGGTTTAAACCCACCAGCCACTCCTCAGAAGGAAGGTTGGGCAATCTACTTCTGTAGTGATACTGCCTTGGAAACCCAAGGAGTGGTCACTATGAGTTGGATCCAACTCCATGGCAGTGAGTTTGGTTTGGTATATTTATGTATCCTAAAAACTACAGCAGTATACTCTACAAAATGTAAATATCCAATAAAAAGTTTTCAACAAGTTAAAATAAATTGCTGTATCAGAGAATAGAGATAGCATAAAACTGTTGTCATTTTTATTTTTTTATTTTTTCTTATACATATTTGTTTAATTAGTTCCTAGGTGGCACAAACAGTTAAGTGTTTGACTACTAGCTGAAAAGCTAGCGGTTCAAGCCTACCTAGTGGTAACTTGGAAGACAGGGTGATCTACTTCAGAAAGATCACAGCCTTGAAAATCCTATGGAACAGTGGTACTCTGTACACTTGGGATCGCCATAAGTCTTAACTGACTCGACGGCAACTAATAGCAACAATAACCCTCAGTTACTACTAATTGCCACTGCTAACTAGTCCTATTGATGTTTTGTTTAAATAGTAGCAAAAGAACAGAAAAGTCAAAAATGTGGAATAATATATAATTTCAAATAAATACCATGTTCATATTTTGTTGTTATGTTGTTATGTGCCTTCGAGTCAGACCTGACTCATAGTGACCCCTCCTTGGGGTTCCCAGGCAGTATCACTACGGAAGTAGATTGCCCCATCTTCCTTCCGAGGAGTGGCTGGTGGGTCTGAACCGGAAGCCTTCTGGTTAGCAGTCAAGTGCCTCAGGCACTATGCTACCAGAGCTCCTATGTTCATATTTCAGAAGTAATATTTTAAAAGAAATAACACATATGTATAATTATTTTTGCTACATTATATTATCATGAAAGTTCTAGTTAATCTGTATCCTCTCTAGCCTTTGATAATTTCAGGGTTTATTTTTTTCTTTTTCAGCCATTCTAACAGATATATTTGGGTATATAATTCTTTAGAAATGTCACAGCAGTCATTGTAGTGGTCACTCACAACTGCTTCAGATGAAACTGAGACAGAAAGAAAATTTCTCCTGTGAAAATGAAGAGTAGGAACCAGAATAGTAAGGGTCCCGGGGACTGTGTGTGACGTTGATCCAATTCTAGGTAAAGTATCGGCTTTTAACTAAAGGGGGGCTGAGGGAGCAACCAGACCACCCATGCCCCAGAACTTCATACCCAGAGCCCTAAAAGTTCTCAAAAAGAGTTTGTGTCTCAAGAAGAAAGAAGGAATGGGGAACAGAAAGTTCGTTTTGGGAGGGCGGTGTCTGTGTCACTGGCTATGAGCCCCATGAAGGCAGCCCCCATTGTCAGTCTTCTTCCTTGCTCTACCCCTACATGTTGGCTCACTGCCTGCCTCATAATAGGAGCCCAAGAACTATCAGTGAAATGAATGAACAAATAAATGAATGAATGGATATTTCTAGTCTAAGTTACTGCCTCCTCACCAACGCATTGGTGAAGATCACCCAAAAGCAAAGACTGCAATCTTTTTGCTAGTCTGATAAAAGGCCCCTTTTCTCACCCCACACCTGATCTGTGACTCATCTGGTTATTTCTTTATACCTGGCCACTTCACTCCTCCTACCCTTACCACCACTTCTCCCCTGAGCTATTAAGAATTCCTAATAGATGGCACATAACAAAAACAACAACAGGGAATTAGGGAGGGCTCCTAATGCCTCTTTCTGCCTCCTCCAACCCCCATCCTCTCCCCTTCCTAATGTATTTTATCTGCACCAGATGCTGATGTCATAAATTCTCTCCCAGGTAAAAAACTATAGTTCTCTAAATATGCCGAAGGAACCACCTGAGGGCAAGTAGGGTTTTAAATTGAGGGCTGATGTTTCAGAGTAAAACACACTTCACCCTGGCATTCAGAGTACTCCACAGCCTAATGCTTCACACATCCAAAAGAGAAGTTGACCAGTCGAGATAATTCTCTATCAAATCCCTCACTCGGGCCACTGGCAAGTCTTCCTCCTTGGGTTAAAACCCCTCCTGATGGGTTGAAAGACCTAGCACACAACAATAGGAAGTGCAGCCAGTGACGAACTCCCTCATTCTCAACTACGGACAATTGTGATCACTTCGTGGGTGAATATCATGAAAGAGGACCAAGATAAACAAATGGAATGTGTCCTCATATCCCATCCCCTCTCCTAGGGACTGTGGACTACTGAACCTCGACTGGGTACAGAAGAGACCTAATGATGATTTGAGTTATGCCAAGAAGAGGCCATTCCCACTTCTCCAATGCAGATAGGCCTCCTTGGAATAGAAAGTTCCCCAATATCAAGGAGATTCTAAGAGGAACATGACAATCAAGGAGGAGAGTAAAGCTTTAAATGGGCTCTTTGATTAAATGCCCTCTGAAGCCTGGCCTCATTCTGGAGTCCACAACTGAGAATTTGGGGGTTTTAGAAGGCAAAAAATAAACAAAAACTCATAGATCAGTAGATCAAGTAATTAAAAAAGTAGATACTTTTACTACCAGGCAATGCCAGCACAGGGAGATATATACAAAGCTGAATCATTTGTAGCTATTTGGTGAAGGCATATTATTCTTTTGACTATATGAATAAAGAAAGCAATTAGAAAAATAACTCCAGGAAAATCAACAGTTATGCCAAATAATAATAATAATAACAATAATCCATAGTCCAAATATAAACCGAATGAAATGTGGCATACCTTTGAACAATTGCTACAGAGTAAAAAAATATTGAATATTTTGAACTTGATGTTAAAAACTCTTTCCACTTGCCTAGGCATCAAGATACTGGATCTGAAGGGAAGAAAATGTAATCCTTGGATATTCCTTGGCTCACTAGTGAATAATATTCACATAGTCATGAGAATGTGCTATGTGTTTATTGATTTCTTTTTAAGAATCAACGTATAGACAAAAAATGCAACTGTCAGAAAAGTATCTAAATATCATCATAATTTCAAATGTAAAAATAGGACTACTACAGACTTAAGTTGAGATGCAGAGTGGGAAGTGGAGGAAGAGAGATGAGAGTGATACATTTCTCATTTTACATTGTGCGAAGTCATCAGATTGCATCGCCACTCTATGGAATAGGAAGGAAGGTGCCTTATTTAAAATGCAAATGTAATTGATGGAAGAACCAAGAATATCTTAGCAAATTCAGAAGAGTAGGGATGTATGGGAACAATATAAGTGACCAAAAACCTTATTTTTATAAGAGCAAGTCGTTTAAATGTTACCTAAAGTTTCTATATCAAGGCATGATAGTCTAGGTATATAAGTTAGATTTATGCAGTTCATGCTGATCTTAAATGGAGGCAACAATTTCCCTGCCCTAAACCCTGTGCTATCGAGAGCTCTTCTGGCCTAGAGTTGTCAGATTTAACAAAATTGCAGATAAATAATGAATAGGTTTTTTTTTTTTTTTTTTTTAAGTATAAGTATGTCCCATGCATTATTTGGGACATAATTATACTATAAAACTATTTCTTATTTATCTGAAATTCAAGTTTAACTGGATGTACAACACTGTTAGTGATAGGATGATATCCATATGCCTACAAGGAAGACCAGTTAATACTACTATTATTCAAATTTATGCAAGAACCACCAGAGCCAAAGATGAGGAAACGGAAGATTTCTACTAACTTCTGCAGTCTGAAATTGGCTAAACATGCAATCAAGATGTATTGATTATCACTGGTGACTGGAATGCAAAAGTTGGAAACAAAGAAGAGTTACTAGTAGTTGGAATATATGGCTTTGGAGATAGAAATAATGCTGGAGATCGCATGATAGAATTTTATAAGGCCAACAACTTATTAATTGCATATACCTTTTTCCAACAACATAAGTGATGACTATACACGTGGACTTCACCAGATGGAATGCACAGGAATCAAACTGACTACATCTGTGTCAAGAGGTAATGGAGAAGTTCAATGTCTTTGGCCAAACCAAGGCCAAAAGCTGATTGTGGAACAGAAGACCATCAACTGCTCATATGCACATTCAAGTTGAAGTTGAAGACAATTAAAACAAGCATGAGAACCAAAATATGACCTTGATTATATCCCTCTGCATATAGAGACCATTTAAAGGATAGATTTGATACGTTGAACACCAATGACTGAAAACCAGAGGAATTGTGGGATGACATCAAGAACATCACTCATGGGAGACTTCTGGTAAGATGGAGGAATAGGCAGACAAGTAACACAGACCCTCTTCAACAAAGAAAAGAAAAACCATTTGACAGAGATACAGAAGATAATTTTGAAGCCCTGAGCTTTGAAAGCAACTATGCAGAAGTGGATTGGGGCACCAACTAGTGGAAAAACCTGAACAAAAACAGTGAGTACAGAGATGGTCAGGGCTGTGGACTCTCAGCTACTCTGATGGGACCAACAGCCTGAATATTTCCAAGTGATGTTGGGACATGAGAATTGACCTAAAGATCAACCCTGGTTACCAAGGGCTGCAGGGACAACTGCGCTGGTGCCCTATGACTAGGAAGGGAAACAACAGGGAGTGAGACAACCTGAGCTATTGACTTTCCACTGTCCAGAGGGCACAGCCATTTTGATTGTTTACATGTGGCAGACATTTTGGATATTTAAAGTGACCAAGGGTGCAGCCATTTTGAATGCTTACAAGCAGTGGCCATTTTGGATATTTAAAGTGACCAAGGGCACAGCCAATTTGAATCTTTACAAGTGGCAACCATTTTGGATTCTAAAGTGATAGCATTTTCATTCAAATTTCAGGGACCTAAGAATAGGCTCTGTTTCTCTGTTTGCCAAGGTCAGCAGGGACATATGAGAGGCTGACAACAGGAAAGGAGACAGACAGGTGGTGAGTGTATGAGTGCTGTCAACTAATGAATAGAGGAGCACAGTACCCTGCTTGCATAGATAACATACAAACAAAACAAAGAAAATGAAAATATTGGGCAAGTCACTCTAACATACAATCACCAATTAAATATAAACACAAAAATATCACAATTCCTCGGAGACACCAGAGCATCACAGTCTACACAAAGAAGCAAGATAAAGCAGGAGAAACAAGGGACCAGGAAACAGACCCAAAACACATCCCTGAGGAAGATGCAGCATTGGAACTCCCTGAGAAGGAATTAAAAAGAATTATATTTAGGTATCTTCAACAAATTGAGAGACAGATCAAGGAAAACACAGAGAAAACCCTAGAAAAATTTCAAAAGACAATAAAGGACAAAATGACAAAATAAATGAAAAATTAAAATGATACAAAATCTACACACAGAAATCCAGAAAAGTAATACTAAATTTTCAGAAATAGATAAAACATTGAATGGGCAAAGCAGAATTGAATCAATGGAAGACAGAATTATGGAAATTGAAGGCAAATACCTAAACACTTTTTGGAAAGGGCCCAATCAGAAAAAAGGATCAAAACAAAAAGAAGAAAGCCTAAGGTTCATCTGGGATACCATCAAAAGGAATAACCTACGTGTAATCGGAATTCCAGAACAGGAAGAGACAAATAAAACCACAGAGAAAATTGTCAAAGATTTGTTGGAAGATAATTTTTCTAGTATGATCAAAGATGAGAATATATCCATTCAGGAAGTCCAACGAACCCCAAACAGGATAGACCCCAAAAGAAAATCACCCAGACATATCATCATCAAATTCCCCAAAAAACAAAGACAAAGAAAGAATCATGAGAGCAGCATGGGAAAAATGAAAAGTTACCTACAAGGGGCAACCAATAAGACTAAGCTCGGATTTCTCAAGAGAAACCAGGCAGGTGAGAAGACAATGGGATAGTATATATAAACCCTGAAAGAGAAAAATTTCCAACCAAGAATTATGTACCCAGCAAAATTGTCCCTCAAATATGATGGCGAAATTAGACATTTCCAGATAAGCAGAAATTAAGGGAATTTGTTAAAACCAGACCAACCTTATAAGAGATGCTAAAGGGTACCCTTTGAACAGAGAAACAACAACAGCCAACAACAACTAACCATTAACACACATGATGATATAACCCAGAAACCAACCCAGCTATGGGAGTGTCCAAAGTAAAGAAGCCTATAAGATTGTAAACAGGGAACCAGAGACATCAATTGACAAATGAGGGCAGCTACAAACCAAAAGAAGGAAAAAAAAAACTGTGTCATTACAGAACTTCTAGATGGTAGGGAAGTCAAGACAACTACAGGGTAGAATGGACTGTTCTAAACTCAGGAAGAAAACTATAAATCACAGGGTAACCTCAAAGAAAAATGATAAACGTTCACATCAAAAAAGAGGACCAGCATAAATATTCAGTGAATACTAAAACAATAGCAATGAAGGAAGTGAAAACATGATTCATAAACAAAACGAGCTCAGCATAGAAAATTATATGGAACAAAGAAATCGACACCATGAAAAGCACATAATAAAAATGACAGCAACAAATTCATATTTGCCAGTAATTATATATCTGGCAAGGGACTTATCTCTAAGATTTATAGCAGAAGAGTGGATGACCAAACTATGGTACACACACATAATGGAATGCTATGCAGCACTAAAGAATAATGTAGAGTCTGCGAAACACCACATAATATGGATGAACTTGGAGGACATTATGCTGAGTGACATAAGTCAATCACAAAAAGACAAATATAGTATTAGTTCATTGTTGTGGAGGGTCAAGGAAAGGTATATATATGGAGGGAAAATTTCTTTGTTGGTTGCTAGGGGTGGGAGGGGAGGGAAGGGAAGGGAACACTGCAAAAAAAAAAAATACATTGACCCATGTCACTTTAGTTTTGTGTATTTCACTGTATATAAATTATATTTCAATAAAATGCATTAAAAGAAAAAAAGAACATCACCCATGAAGAAAGCAAGAAGTCATTAAAAAGAAAGGAAGAAAAAACCAAAATGGATGCCAGAAGAGACTCTGAAACTTGCCCTTGAACAGAGAGTAGCTAAAGCAAATGGAAGAAATTACAAGATAAAAGAGCTGAGCAGAAGATTTCAAAGAGCAGCTTGAGCAGACAAAGCCAATGACTATAATGAAATGTGCAAAGACCTGGAGTTAGAAAACCAAAAGGGAAGAACACGCTCAACATTTCTCAAGCTGAAAGACCTGAGGAAAAAATGTAAGCCTCGAGTTGCAATATTGAAAGATTCTATGAACAAATATTGAATGGTGCAGAAAACATCAAAAGAAGATGGAAGGAATACACAGAGTCACTGTACCAAAAAGAACTGGTCGATCTTCATCCATTTCAGAAGATGGCATGATCAAGAACCAATGGTATTGAAGGAAGAGGTCAAAACTGCATGGAAGGAATTCGTGAAGAACAAAGCTCCAGGAAGTGATGGAGCATTGGGATGTTTCAAAAAGCACATGCCTCACTGGCAGCACTCACTTGGTTATGCCAAGAGATTTGGAAGACAGCTACCTGGCCAACTAACTGACTGGAAGAGATCCATATTTGTACCCATTCCAAAGAAAGGTGATCCCACAGAATGTGGAAATTATTGAACAATATCATTAATATCACATGCAAGTAAAATCTTACTGAAGATAATTCAAAACCGGTTGCAGCAGTATACTGACAGAGAGTTTCCAGCAATGCAAGCTGGATTCAGAAGAAGACGTTGAATGAGGGCTATCATTGTTGATGTCAGATGGATCTTAGTTGAAAGCAAAGAATACCAGAAAGATGTTTACTTATGTTTTATTGACCATGCCAAAACATTCGATTGTGTGGATCATAACAAATTATGGATAACATTGAGAAGAATGGAAACTCCAGAACACTTGATTGTATTCATGAGGAACCTGTACATAATCAGGAGGCTGTCGTTCAAACAGAACAAAGGGACACTGCATGGTTTAAAATGAAAAAGGGAGTGTGTCAGAGCTGTATCCTTTCATTATACTTATTCAATTTGTATGCTGAGCAAATAATCTGAGAAACTGGATTATATGAAGAAAAATGTGGCATCAGGATTGGAGGAGGACTCATTAACAACCAGTGTTATGCAGATGACACAACGTTGCTTGCTGAAAGTGAAGATGACTTGAAGCACTTCTTGATGAAGATTAGACACTACAGTCTGCAGTATGGATTACACCTCAATATAAAGAAAACAAAATTCCTCACAACTGGTCCAATGAATAGCTTCACCGTAAATGGAGAAAAGGTTGAAGTAGTCAAAGACTTCATATTACTTGGTTCTACAATCAACACCAATGGAAGCAACAGTCAAAACATCAGACGATGTATTGCATTGGGCAAATCTGCTACAAAAGACCTCTTTCAAGTGCTAAACAGCAAAGATGTCTCCTTGAAGACTAAGGTGCGCCTAACCCAAGCCATGGTATTTTCAGTCACCTCTTATGCACATGAGAGCTGGACAATGAACAAGGAAGACCAAAGAATAGTTGATGCTTTTGAGTTGTGGTGTTGGAGAAGAATGCTAAGAGTACCATGGTCTGCTAAAAGGGCTGTCCTGGAAGAAGTGCAGCCAGAATGCTCCTTGGAAGCGAGAAAGGCCAGACTTCGTCTCACCTACTTTGGTCATGTTGTCAGAAGGAACCACTTACTGGAGAAGGACATCATGCTTGGTGAAGTGGAGAGTCAACAAAGAATGGGAAGGCCCTCAACAAGATGGATAGACATAGTGGCTGCAACAATGGACTCAGGTATAGCAGGGATCCTGTCGCTGGTGCAGGATCAGGCAGTGTTTTGTTTTGCTGTGCATAGAGTCACTATGAGTTGGAGACGATTTGATGGCACGTAACAACAACAGACAAGTCTCAGTCTCTCTCTCTCTTTCATACATGCATATGCACACACATGCACACTGTCCCATAACCCCATAGTAACCTTCTCAAGGGCTCAGGACAGCCTCTTCCTCCCAGGAGTCCCACAGGCTTAAATAAGTCCCACTAGTAGGCCAAGCTTTCTCCCAATAATTCTAAACAAGTTAGTTACATGAAGGAAACACAGAGCTGGGACCCAGACTGCTTCTGTCTCTCTTGGCATGATAGCAAGCCTGGGCTTTTTTTCCTTATGTGTATGTGCAGCCCACAGTCCCTTGGCCACAGCCCATGCTGTTGGCCCTGCTTGGCTCCCTGGCTTCCTTTCCTAATCAGGAGTCATCCGACCTTCTTTCTCCATCTCCTTTTCTGTGTCTTACTTTCTTTCTCTACCTTTGAGTCTAACCCTGGCTGTCTGGGATTTTCTGCTTTTCTCCCTCTGATTCCTTCTCTCTATCTCTCTCCCATTTCTCCATCTTTGTCTGTCTCTCTCTCTTTCTCACTTCATTTTCCCTCTCTCTCCAGGATCTTTCCTTGCCTTCCAGGAAAAGCTGACGTGGCTCTGCCAGCAGTTCCCTCCCCCCCCATCAGCGGGTGTGAGGCCTCTTTGGGGTGGGGGAGTCACAGCTGAGCCGCCACAGCTGTGGTGGGGTTGGCCGCCCCGGTTGGTGGAAGCCACAGGAGAGGAATGGAGGAAGGAGGAACGGAAGAAGAAAGGGCTGGGCCTCTGTAAGGGGCAGGGGAGGACTGTGGGGAAGGGGGAGCAGGAAAGGGAGAGGATGAAAGAAAAACTGTTTGGAAAAGAAAAATGAATGCCATGTTCCCTGCTAGGGTGACCAACCATCTGGTTTGCCTAGAATATCTGGACTTTAGCACTGAAAATCCCTTGTCCCAGAAACCCCTCTGTCCCAGGCAGTCAAGGTGGTTGGTCATCCTATGAGCTGCCCTGAGGCCCACAGGAGCAGGACCAGTACTAGCAGGAGGGGCTCCTAAACCTGTCCCCAGTTCTCCCTCTCCCCGCCCCCAAATATTCCTTCCACTGCTGTAGAGGCTACAGGGGACTCAGGGTGGGTGTCACCTCTGAAGGGCTAAAATGAGTGCTCCAGTCTCAGCCTATGGGCCTCCATCTGGGACCTGTCAGAGAATCTTCACACTCACTGGAGGGCCCCCATCCCAAGCCTGAGCCCAGTTCCCAGAAGGCTGGGAGAAGGAAGATGGTGGCTGAGCACCCATAGGGAACTCTCAGGCTGAGGTGTATGGTAGGGAAAGGGGAGCAGGCCTTAGGCTTGTCTCCTCACTGAGTGCATTATCTCCTGTGGGATGCACTTTTCAGGGTCTTTCAGCTATAGGAAAGTAGAGAGGACCACCTAGGAGGTAATAAGCCCCCATTCTTGAGGTATGTGAATGCTTACTCCCTGGGTTTGCTGGGAGGTAAGCCTGCTCCATGGGTCCCACTGTGATATGTCTCGGGGGGTGGCATGGTTCTTGACCCTTGTCCTATTGTCCTTCTTGGTGGAGGTGAGGCATGACTAAACCGTGCAGGCAGGAGGGATCTGGGCAGATGAGGGAGAGCTGTCAATCCTGACAAGTGCAGTTTTAGTTCTGTCTGGGTGGGCTGTTTTTGTTGTTGTTGTTGTTGTTATGAGCTGTGGAGTCAGACCCGACTCATAGTGACACCTCCTTGGGTTTCCCAGGCAGTATCACTATGGAAGTAGATTGCCCAACTTTCCTTCCGAGGAGTGGCTGGTGGGTTTGAACCGCCAGTCTTCTGGTTAGCAGTCAAGTGCCTTAGCCACTATGCTACCAGAGCTCCTGTCTGGGTGGTCTGGTCCCTCTCAATTCACTTCCCTTATCTTAGGCCTTCCATGGTTGTTCCACAGTGGGATTCTGAGGGCAGCTGGTGTGTAACTATCACCAAGGTCTTCCATGATAGAGAAGGAGGACAAAGGCCCTCCTCCCCCAGGAGGGCTAGTAACACTCTGACTCACTTATCAGAGTGCAGTTCTCCCACATTGTGTGAACCAAAACCTAACAGAAACTAAACCATTTGCCATGAAATCAACCCCAACTCATAGAAACCCTATAGGACAGAACTACTCTGTAGAGTTTCTAAGACTGTACATCTTTATGGCAGCAGACTGCCACATCTTTCTCCTATGGAGTGGCTGGTGGGTTTGAACCACTCACCTTTCAGTTACCAGTCAGGCATTTTAACTGCTGCACCACTAAGTTCCTTTTCCATGTGTGAAAGACTCTTAAAATGTCCTTGTCGTAAGGGACTGTGGGACCTTGGGCACGTCTCCAATCTGGTCCTCAGCTTCTCTATATGTAAAATGAGATGGATCTCATGACTTCTAAAGCAGCACTTTTCATTTCTGGCATCTGATGACCATCAACACACCCATTCATTCAATCAAGGGATCTATACTACACAGAATTAACAGTGAATGGGAGACCAGGTGTCTGCCTTCAGTGAGCTTTCTCTCTTACAGAGGACTTGCAGTTTAAACACATATAAGTAAATAAATAATGATAACATGTATAAATGAAAAAATAATTACAGGTTATGTATGGTAAGAGCTATGAAGCAAAACCAGAGAGGCCTGTGAAGTCAATTAATGAGGAGAAACTACCGTAGATTTGGTGGTCTCAGAAGGCCTTCTCTGATGTGGTGAAGTTTAATAGAAACCTGATGAGCAAGAAGGAACCAACCACACTAGGAGGATCATTACTCTCTGATTTGTGTGTTTTGCAAGAGGGGCATGGGGTGGGATCATCTAGGGCTGAGGCTGGTGGCTCAGTGGTCTTTGCTTGGGTGAAGGTTGTGGATAGGTCGTGGAGAAGCACAGTGACACCCTCTCCTCCAGGAAGCCCTCCTTGACTCCAGCAGTAAAGTTGGTGATGCTCCCCTTTGTTCGTTGAACCCTGGAGGTGTGTGTGTGCGCTTCTAGAGACAGGTACCTTCCAGCCTCTGGTTGACCTACTAAATTCAAAACTAAATTCTTCAGCATGATAATGATGGTGTAAGAGAGAGATTCAATTGCAAAAGGAGGTATCTAAGTTAGACTAGAAGAATAGCTTTAGTATCACGCTGGTTAGGAATATACAAGGCTGCAGAAGGGGACTACGGTTTTCCATGTTTTATAGGCTGCATGCTGCCTAGGATCCTGCAGCCTTGCTTGGTGATGGGTGGGGGTGAGGGGAGCTGCGGTGGGGATTCCCTGGAGATGTTTCAACCAAAAATGATAGCTGTTTGTCCTCAGCAATAGATGGCCCTGACAATGTGTAAGTTGTAAGTTGTGCTATGACAGTTGTGTCATAGCAGAATTCATCCAGGTTAGCACGTGGAAGGAAAAGGAAGTTTGAATGAGGCATACAAAGGGAATATAGACAGGAACCTACTCACTGTTAACCAAAAGGTTGGACATTTGGGCAGAGGCATTGTGAAAGAAAGACCTGGCTATCTACTTCCTAAAAAGCAGCCACTGAAAACGTTATGGAACACAGTTCTACTCAGAAACACATGGGGTTGCCATGAATTGAAATAGTCTTGATGTCAATTTGTAACTTGTATTCCACGGAGAGCAAAATCATCCTGTCTACAAAGTCCTTTTGGGGGTCCTTTTGTGGGGCTCTCTTGTCTTTTGGCTTTTTTTCCAGCTGCCTTGTTTTGGGCCTCTTTCTCTTTCTCTTTCCCATCCCACTCCCCTGGGCCCTCCTATCTGGGGAAAGATGGTCAAATATTTTAAACTTGGAAGCCTGTTGGGAACAGTGGAGCCTAGAGAGGGCAACACTTATTCCAAGTGATTTCAGGCACGAAGGGAGGCCACAGAGAGGATCATCTGGAAGGAGTGAGGCCTACAATCTCACCTCTGCTTGGCAGAAGGGCAGTCCTAGGTGATCATACCATCTCTGTGAGCTTGGGTGTCTCAGAAGCCCAGCCAGAGAAACTGAAGCCCCACTGTTTCCTCTCCGAAACTTTCTGCCATCTAGTTTTGATCCATGCTCCCCATCACAGCCTGCCTGCCTTCCTGCCCCCTCTCCACCCAGCACAAGGGGGAGGTAGGTCCAGAGCAGGATCTCCCTGGCCAACATGTGTTAGGGCAGCTCAGAGTTGGAGCCAGTGAGGATGTGCTAAAAAAAAAAAAAAAAAAAAAAAAAGCAGGCCTAACATTTGGACTTCTCCCTGAGGGGTTACAGTCTGATAAATGTTTCATAGGCTTTGGCCTTCTCAGCTTTTCACTGAAACACACAATCTCACACTCAGAAAAACACGCATACAGGCAGAAACAGAGACAAATACTCACATACATATACGCCCAAACACACACCAAACTCACACATACACAAAGACACAGGATGCCATACTTACTCTCAACAAACACAGAGAAAAGCACAAACACATAAAGACACAGGGTCTCATACCCAAACCTGATACACATGCACACAAGATACAGGGTCTTACAATCACACACAAAGAAACACAGAGGCACACCGATACACAGACACACACATTCACACATTTCCAAACAAACACAAACTCACACACAGAGAAAGACAAATGGTCTCAAACCCATATGTAAACACACATACACACACAAACATACAAACACACACACAAAGATACAGGGTCTCAGCTCTGAAAGGGATCACAATAAGAGGTCCCAGATAGAGTAGGGAAAAATGTGGAACAAAACTCAAAATCATAAAAAAGATCAGTCTTACCGGTCTGATGCGGACTGGTGGAATCTCTGAGATTATGACCCTTAGACACCCTTCAAGCTAGAAACTGAACTAAACTCCCATGACTCAACAGGCAGCCAAATGATAGACAGGCCTAGAAGGTGAACAGTAATATCAGGAGGTGGTGCACTTATTACAACAATCAAGCATATGAGATCAAGAGGACAGCATTGACCCAGGGATAGAGCTAGCAAGGCAGGAGGGGATGGAAGGAAGAACAAAGAGAAGGGGTGGGCATAGGGAGGAAGTGGGAAGAATGCTGTTACAGTGTAGGGATTACAGTAAGTGTCATGAAACAGAATGTGTATGGATTATTGAATAGACAACTAATTTGCTCTGTAAACTTTCACCTAAATCATACACAAACAAAAGATACAGGGTCTTACAAACACACAACAAATGCAGAAAGACACACACAGACACAGACACAGGTTTCTCACTGATAGCCATACAAACACACACGAAGACAAACACTCACATCTACACATGAACATGCACACTTAAACATTCCCAAACCCATACCCAGAAAAACAAATGGTCTTATACTCACATCCACAAACACAAACTCTTCTGCACATAGATACATACTCACCCTCACAAGCTCAGACATGCACATGCATGTGCTCACACGATCACCCACACTCTCCCTCACTGGCCACACAGCCCCAACCTGGAGAACTGGAGCCCCTTTTTTCTTGTTTAAAGTGAAGTCAGAAGTCTCGTGTTTCCTGCATGAGATTCGTTTCTCATCCATCCTTCCCTCCCCCCAAAAAACTCCTTATGGCCCCATCTTTTCTTGGATTCTGTCCAGACAGTGCTGTGTCTTTAAGGAAGTTGAAGCTGCTAAAAGTGAGTGAGAGGGAGAGAAAAAACACAACCCAAAAAAATTTGGCATCTTTTCCCCTCAAGTTTCTGGTGTCACTTATGAAACACAGGTCCTTGTTGCTGCAGAGAAGCGGTTGTTTGGCTGAAGGAGGGAGTGTGCTGGCTGCCCCGGGCTCCCTCCCTGCAGCCTTCAATCAGGGAACAGTCCTAAGCACCCTGTCACTGGCAGGGTGGGCTCACGCATGAACATTGAAGGTGGGGCAGGGACGAGGCCACCCCTTCCTCTTGTATCCTTGTCCTCCCTTGGGCAACCCCTGGCCTGTAGACTCTCTTGGGAAAACTTGGTGTTTTGTTGTTTTCTGGTTCCCTCTAGAAGAAGTTCTTCTTGACCAAGGAAGACTAGTTTGAAGGTAAGCTGGGGCAGTTGCGGGGTGGGAGGAGGGAAGGAGAGAGAGGAGGAAGGCCCCAAGGGCCAGTGGGAGGAGGAAGGGGCGTGCTGGACACAGGGGTGACCCCCACTCGTACTTCCCTTTTGGGTTGAGATGCTTAGGACAATCCCTTGCTTGGAGCTGTCAAAGGGAACTCAGCCAGAACAACTGCAGGACCCCCCAGAAATCCCAGTGCTATTGAGGCTGAACTGCTGGCCCTAGCCAGCTGAGAAGACCTGGCAGGGGTTTATTTAGGCAGCTGCCTGGCGTCATTTTAACTGAAAAGGCCACGGGTGTGATTCTGTAGAAAGGGTCTGTGTCTGCTGTGGTCATGGCCAGAGAGGAGCGGGAGAGGGCGGGTGGGGCAGAGGGGGTGGTGTGCACTGTACAAGGGGCCTTGTCTGGGCTGGGGCAGAACATACCTATGGGGGGCTCCGGTGGGAGGGGCCGTGGCCAGGATGTGGGAGGGCAGGAGGGAGGTTCTGCAAAGTGCTGGGGTAGGGGCAGCTGGAAAACAGATTTCAAGTCATAAAGTCAGCTAAGAACGGGTTGAGACAGAGAGAGCTCTCTGCGTGGAGGAGGAATTGAGGTCTTTGTCCATCCTGCCTTCACTCTGCCTGGCTGTGGAACCTGGGCAAGTTCTGGCCCCTCCCAGGGCCTCAGTTTCCTTTTGTGTAAAACTTGGGGGGTGGTGCCATTTGGGCCTTAGCCATGTTGTGTGGGGCAGGGCTTCCTGGTGGGGTAGGGCTCAGAGGTTCTGGGAGGGATGAACCCCTCTCCTGGACCCTCAGTCACCCAGTGACACGCCCTTCTCTGCAGGAGGTACAATGCAGGAGCTGTGTCTGCTGTGTTGGGCCATTCTCCTGGGCCTGGGGCAGGCCTGTCCCGAGCCCTGTGACTGTGGGGAGAAGTACGGCTTCCAGATCGCTGACTGTGCCTATCGAGACCTGGAGGCTGTGCCACCTGGCTTCCCAGCCAACGTGACCACGTTAAGTCTGTCTGCCAATCGTCTTCCTGGCTTGCCAGGGGGCGCCTTTGAGGAGGTGCCCCTGCTGCAGTCACTGTGGCTAGCGCACAATGAGATTCGCACGGTTGCTGCCGGTGCGCTGGCCACTCTAGGCCAGCTCAAGAGCCTGGACCTCAGTCACAACCTCATCTCTGACTTTGCCTGGAGCGACCTGCACAATCTCAGCGCCCTGCAGTTGCTCAAGATGGACAGCAACGAGCTGGCCTTCATCCCTCAAGATGCCTTCCGCAGCCTGCGCGCCCTGCGCTCCCTGCAGCTCAACCACAACCGCTTGCACACGCTGACCGAAGGCACTTTCACGCCTCTCACCGCTCTGTCCCACTTGCAGATCAATGATAACCCATTTGATTGCACCTGCGGCATTGTGTGGCTCAAGACATGGGCCCTGGCCACTGCTGTGTCCATCCCGGAGCAGGACAACATCGCCTGCACTTCACCACATGTGCTCAAGGGTACGCCACTGAGCCGCCTGCCGCCCCTGCCATGTTCGGCACCCTCAGTGCAGCTCACCTACCAGCCCAGCCAGGACGGAGCAGAGCTACGGGCTGGCTTCGTGCTGGCACTCCACTGTGATGTGGATGGACAACCAGCACCCCAGCTGCACTGGCACATTCAGACACCCGGGGGCACCGTGGAGATTGCCAGTCCCAATGTGGGTGCAGATGGGCGTGCCCCGCCTGGAGCCCCAACAACCAGAGGCAGGCCCCGCTTCCAGGCTTTTGCCAACGGCAGCCTGCTCATCCCCGACTTTGGCAAGCTGGAGGAGGGCACCTATAGCTGCCTGGCCACCAATGAGCTGGGCAGTGCTGAAAGCTCAGTGAATGTAGCGCTGGCCACACCAGGTGAGGGTGGGGAGGATGCACTGGGACGCAGGTTCCACGGCAAGGCAGTGGAGGGCAAGGGCTGCTACACCGTTGACAATGAGGTGCAGCCTTCTGGGCCCGAGGACAATGTTGTCATCATCTACCTCAGCCGGGCTGGGAGCCCCGAGGCAGCAGTCACAGCAGCCGGGGTCTCTGGGCAGCAGCCCCCAGGTCTATTCTTGCTGGGCCAGAGCCTCTTCCTCCTCTTCCTCGCCTCCTTCTAGCCTCACCCCTGACCAGGGCTGGACAGGAACAGCCCAGGGCCTCCCCAACTCCTCCCCTGGCCCTGACAATGCTCCTTGTAAATGTCCAGGGACCTGAGGCTGGCAACTCCTGAGGTCTGTGAAGGCAACTTCCTATCTTCCTACCTCCCTTTCTGATCTCTCCCAGAACACCCACCACCCCCAACTTTTAGATCTGCTCAAAGCTAGTGACTAGGACTGACTTTGATCCTATAACTCACCGTCTGTGGTGCTAATTGCTGCTAACAACATTGCCCTGCTCCCCTATCAAGGCAGCATGCTGACAGGGCGATGCCTTCACCTAACTGGATGAAGAAGCCTCAGTGGTGGATCCCAGGCACTGAGACTGGCGAGCTGGCAGGAGGTTACTGCAGCAGACAGGGCACAGGAGAGCAGGAATGGAGGGGAAGTGCAGTGACTTGCTCCAGCTCTGTGGGCATCTCTGCTCTCAGCTTAGACTGGACAGGAGGACCATGATGGCCTTCTTCTCTCAGTCCACGCTTTTCCACCCTGGGCACTTGCCTCTCTCTTCCAAGCACGCATCTGTAGCCTGCCCCTCCGAAGAGGCCAGCAAGCCTGGGGCGGTCAAGAAATAAACAGCATTTTTGATGCTCCCCGTGTTGGCTTGGAGTTGTATCTGGACCTAAGGGTCCTCCAGCAGGGGTGGGATTGGGAGCTGGAGAGTTGAGCAGTTAGCCTGCTATCCACACATGGGCCAGCGACCCATGACACATATGCCCCCTGCAGGGCAGGCAGCATGGGAGTAGGGCTACTGGTCAGCTAGGGGCTAGACTCCTAGGAACTGAGCTGTGACATTTCCTCTCCCTGAACTAGGACAAATGTGGGGCAGGAAGCCTGAAAACCATTACAGGGGCTTCCCTGGGGTCTGGGGCTGCTCTGAGTGGGGCTCTAGTCCAGCAGTGGCTGAAGGGGCATTTTGGAGGGCCCCTTGCCCTGCTCCTGGAAGCGGTTAGTAATGGAGAGGAAGGGAATGGAAGCAAGCAAGGGGAGAAGAGAGATGGGAGAAGGTAGGGACAGGGATGTGGAACAAGGGAAAGAGAGGAAAGACAAGAAAGCCCCAGATAAACTGAGAATAAGAGAAACCGTTTGAGGGTGAAGCCAGGAGCAATCAGACTTACCCTCTCTCTACCTTATCAGAAAAGTAAAAATGATGCTTTCTGAGGAAAGTCCAAACTAAGCCTGCAGGCCCCCATGGGGTCATTTTGCCATAAGGAAGGCAGATTAGTAACTGACTTGGTAGTGGGGGACTGGGGCTGGCATTGAGCTGTGGGTCTCAGAATGGGGAGTATATGGATGGACCCAGAAACCTGAAGACTGACAGAACTGTGTCTATGTCAGGGCAGAATTGGGGCTCATTGCTGACCCCACCCTGCCCCTTGTAAGACTGGAGATGCTGTAAACAGGGACAATGGCCCAGAGGCCTTAGGACTGCTGAGCTCAGCAGAGCGGAAGCAGGGAGGCCAAGGAGTCTAAGGTAGCAGCTGTAAGCCCTGGCAGCTGGCCAGTGAGAGGCCCCTTCCACCCACATATAGCCCCACCCCCACTCCTAGTTTGCAGCCCCAGCTAAGCTGATGTCATCAACAGCCTGTATCAAGAATGGCTCGGAGTCTGGTGGGAAGCAATGGGATGGAGCAGAATTCTAAGCTGTGCAACCTTGGGGAAGTCACTGCCCTTCTCTGGTCTTCAGTTGCCTCAGAAAACAAATATTAGACTATAGTAGTTTGCTTAAGGGTCCAGTGGACTCTGAAAATCTAAGGCTGAGTAATCCTAACCTCACAGGGGTCCCTGATATCTCTACTCCCATTCACAGCTGGAGCAGGTTTGGCTTCTTGACATTGGACCTGGATTTCAGACTTGAGTCAGGGCTGACATGAGGAGCAGCTGTACCCTGAGTGACTTACTCCCCTGCTTAAAGTCTTCCATGGTCCACATGTCCTTGAGGTGAAGCCTGACTCTCCCAGAGGGCCATCCACGGTCCCTCTGACTGACTCCACCCACATCACTGACTCCTTTCCTGCTGTCTGAGCTCTAAGCACTTGGGGCTGCATACTGTTCCCTTAAAGCTTAGTGATAGTTCATGCCTCTATGCCTTTGCTTATGCTATTCCCTCAGCTTGAGTACCCTTCTCCATTCCTCACTTGGCTAGATCAGTTTCCAAGACAGCTCAGGTATCATCTCCTCTAGAAAGCCTTCCTTGATACCACCCCCACCCCACTTTGGATCAGGTGCCTCTGCTCTGGGCTCAAACAGTCTTGGGTGTCCAGTGACCCAGCCTGATCACACTGTATTGTGCTTTGTTCCTTGTCAAGGGCAGAGATGGAATCTGGGTCCTAGGACAGTTGTCATTTGTGGCAATGGGATGGAAGCCTGCCCTCTTTCCCATTTTCATAGGTGGCCTCCAAGGTGGATTTGAGTTCCCTGGCCCCATGTTTGAGGGCTTCAGGGGAGTGGGAACCAGGGATGGTGGTGGTGGTTTCTACTGATTGTGTAGATATTTCTGCAGGCTCCACTGACCCAGGTCTGCAGACGCGACGTTTCCCTGCGCTCTGCAGTCCTGGTGCCTCCATCATGGCTGCCACCAGGGGAAGGGGCCCCTCAACCTGTCTCCACCCTCCTTAGCTGCCTCCCCTGCAAGCTTGGCCCACTTCCATTAAAACATCATCTCTCTGCTCCCCAAAAGGCCTGCCCCACTGCACACCTGCATCTATACTGCTGCCCCATTCTCCTTCTTGACATCTTTCCTGTCCCAACTCTGTCCTTTCTTTAGTACTCAAATTAAGTCCTACTTCCCAAGCCAACATCCACACCACACAGGGGTGAGTATAGGGTGCCTAGCCTCTTCTTCTCCCAGAGGGATGCAATATGGGTTCTACTCTGCACCCCCACCCAGCGCCCAGCCCAGCTTATGACCAGAGTACTCATAAGCCTGCCCAAACCCCATAAATGCATGGTGCATGGTTGTATACACCATCCCCCATAAAGAGGACTGTTTCTCAGGGAAAAGTTTATTACAGGGAACACACTAACCTCTTTCATAGTATCTAAAGGTATAAAAACTACAAACATGTATCTGGCTCTCAAGTGTGGACAGCTTGGCATGGAGCCTGAGTTGAGCCATGACTTGTTGCCCGGCGGAACCCACGGCTTCCTCCTGGACCTGCCTGGCAGGCTAGGAGGTCCAGGAGCCTTCCAGCCATTTCCTAGAGAAGGGGAGGAAGGTGGGAGGAGAAGGAAGCCATATCTGGTCTCATGGTGGTGAGGCCCAGGGCTGAGGTGCAGCTGGAATTTGAAGCTGTCCAGGCCCTGAATCACCAATTCTGTTAGGGAGGCTTCAGCAAGGCTCTGTGAGGAGGAGCCAGGATAGGGAGGGGCCAGGATGTGGCTGGCTTCCCTGTTCCCCACTAAGACCACCCTGTCTGCACTGGCTCCCTGATCTCAGGGCCTGCACCTCCAATTGCTTTCTCCAGAGTCCCTGCTGGCTCTCCTGCAGCCCAGGGGTAGATTAGAAACCTCCCAAGGCTCATCCAGCAGACCAGTGCCCAACCACAGTGACTCCCAACAGGGTTGCTCTGGGCTGTGCCCTGTGGGGACTTGTGGCAGAACTGGACCTAAGTGGAGTGGCTGCTCAACCTCAAGAGTAGGGAATGGGATGAGAGGAGGGAGAGCACCCACCCCCTGAAAGGCCAGAGTGGCTCGGCCTCCTCTGCCCTCAGGGCTAGGCACCATTGGCCTAGGCGCCTGAGAGGGCCCGCTTCCGGAAGGCCTGTAGGGCTGGGTTGTTGAGCAGTGTGTAGGCCAGACCCCAGCGGGCCCTGCCATGGCTGGCCCTGCGCCCTGCTCCCTTGGCCATGGAGTCCTTGGTCTGCAGCAACTGCATTCCTGTAAGGGAGAGACCTTCTGTGAGTCATTCAACAAACCCAACCAGGCCTCCCAGGGACCTGGGGCCAAGCAGAGCCTGATAATCCCATGTTCAGGGTGGGAGAAGGTAGTGGGGTTAGGGTTCCAGGTGCCAGCTCAGAGGGTTGAAATTCATGAGAAGCTTGAGGCTGAGAGGGGTGTTTGTAAAGGGTTAGAGATGCTAACCAAAGGGTTAGGAGCAGGTGGCAGATAGAAGAGGGAGGGTTGAGGTCTGAGCAGGAGCAAGTCCCTAGAGCCCTCTTAGTGTCTCCACACTTCAGGGCAGCTGGGAAAGAGGGCTTACTCTCTGAGAGGGCGGGGGTGGTCCAGAGAGGTGGTGAGGGTGACTGAGCCCCTTAGCAAGGCAGCCATTTCATTTTCCATTTGCGAATGTGTGTATGTGTTTATATCATGGAAAGAATTACCCTGAGACCAACCAGGAGGGGCGACCACAGGCAGCCAAGGGAAAGAGGAAGTGAGAATTTTCCTGGCGCTTGCTCCATGGGTGTGTGTTTGGGGGAGGAGGGCGGCCAACTTTCCTGGGAGAAGTTGGGTAGCTGGGTAGGTTCAATCCTCGCTGCCCCCGCCCCCCCACAGTGGGAAGGTGCACCTTCTTCTTCTTCCTCAGGTCTGAGGCCATTCTGAGGGCCTGCCAGGGGCTGGGGCTGGGGTCTCCGCCCTTGTAGGAGAAGGGTGCAGAAGGCTGTCACAGCTGGATGCGACTGGCTGACCTCAATCTTCAAGAAGTTTCGGTATGTATGATAGCCTGGGTGGGTGGGGAATGGCAATACTGGAGTAGGAGGGGCCACCAGCCAGCCAGAGGACTGGAGACCAACACCCCCAACACACACACAGGGAGTACACTGAACATACTGCATACAAGCACACAGATACACAGGACGGGATTAACACAGAGTGTGTACACTGCATGTGTGTCACATTTAGACATGCTCCGAGCATACCACACAAGCATCGCATCCTGCCTGCTGCATCCAGAGCAAAATCACACAAGGACAGCACAGCCGCACACAGTACACACTCTGTGGTTGTCAGTTTCCATAGAGTCGATTGCAACACTTAGTGACCCCATGTGACAGAGTAGAACTGCCCCATAAAGTTTCCTACGCTATAATCTTTACAGAAGCAGATAGCTAGGTCTTTCTTCCAGGGAGCCACTGGGTGGGTTAAAACTGCCCACCTTTCAGTTAACGGTCGAGCGCTTAACCATTGCGCTACCAGGGTTCTTTGCACACCCTCTGTGGAGTGTAAAAATAAAAATTTATACCCTCCAGACTTGCTGGAGCCTAATGACTGAAAGGTTGAAACTGTCCCAAACTCTTAAGGAAATAACCTGCTCACTAAAAAACGCAGATTTTGGATTTATTGCCACAAAGTGTGCAACGCTTAAAGTAACAGCTCCCCAGGTCATCTTTGTGATTGTTCATAAAGACTGCACAATCACCAACAACTGCATTTGTGACTACACATCATTTGAACATCCTTTTCCCTATTTCGACAAATGTCAAACCTTCATTAAATCTTTAACTTCCTTGCTCCTGCTGGAAGTTAAACTGTTGACTTTTTTCCCCTTCAACAGAGCTTCTTTCCACTTTTTTGGATACTGCCCTATTCATGAATTGTTTGATCCTGCTCAAATAAACTCATAAAATTTAACCTTTGCCTTCAGCTGTGAAATCTTTGACAGGAGAAATCTCACACAGCACAGCAATACCACTGCGGATACAGACATCTTCTGTGAACAGATGTGTGTCTCATACACAGAACCCCATGCAGGGACACACCACCTGCGGACTCACACCACAGTACTCATGTGGACACTGGTGTCACACATGTACTCCCCACTCCGCACACACACATGACAGACTGACACACAGAATGCCTGATACACAAGGTGGCTGGCACAGACTCATGCCACGTGGGCACACACTTTTGCATGCAGACTCTGACCCACACCATGCACATGCACACACAGTCACTGCAGACAGCGTATGCTGCACATGCAGTGTCTTGCTAGAGCTGGTGCACATGCAGGGGAGTCCCTGTGCACAGAGACACAGCTGTAGCCCTTCCCACAGGAACTCACAGGAATACGCACACACAGGTGCACAACACACAGTCTGCTCTGAGCACACATGTGCACACACACACACGTACACATTGTACACATTCCTTCCTTCCTACAAAGTTAACAGAGTAACTAGCTTGCATGGGATCCCATCATAACTTTGAGCAAAGTATATTTCAACCAATAATTTCATGTTTTCTTCCTCAAAATCACCTCAGGAGAGGGGCTGAGCTATTAACACATAGAGTTGAGGAGACTAGACTCAGAGAAGGAGGGTGCATGGACAGGAAGGTGCTGTGGGTGAAAATCAGGTCTGTCCGCTCCATGTAACTGCCATTCTCCACACCTAATGCCACCCTCATCCTCAACCCCGCATACATAGCTGTATCTGTTTTTGCAGAATGTGCAGAGATCTTTGGTGTATATGTGTTTTACTTAAATGGAAGTTATCTTGCCTGTCTCATTCCATTTTTTCTTTTTTCCACTGAGCCTGACATTTCTAAGATCCATCATGTTGTTCTGCCTTGGTCTACCTCGCTATTTCTAATTGCATGCAGCACTCCACTGTGCGCACACCCACATTCTCCCTGTTCCCCCCGCCCAGGGATACTCCCCCACCCCAGCTAGGTCAGGACAGCCCCTCCCCTAACTGCTTGGACAGCCTGACACAACCCCCAGCCCCTGCCCCTGCCCAGTAACCTTACCAGGGTCGAAAATGGTGGCTCTAGGCGGCAGCAGGCTCAGGTCCATCTGGCTGAGGTGGATGGCATTGTGGAGGGCAGAGAAGAGCACTCGGCAGGCAGCCACCGTGATGCCCACCAGCATGTTGATAGGGAACAGAAGGAAGGTGGCTGCATAGAGAGCTCGCCTGCAGTGGGGAGAGCAGAAAGGCTGAGGTGACTCACCCCTAGAACTTTCTCCCAGGATCAGTGTCAGATCACATTGGATGCCTGCAGCACTACTGTACACCCCACCCTGTGAGACAGGTCATGTCACCTCCTTCTATAGAAGGGGAAACTGAGGCCCAGAGAGAGTGACTTAGCCAAAGCTGTCTAGCTAATCAGTGGCAGAGCTAGGCTGTACGTGAAGGTGCGACTTGATCTTTCTGTGACTCCAGTGTCTCCCACCTCCCTCCATGGGGTCCCTTGTCCTCTAACTCTTGAGTCCCTCCTGGGGCCAGAATTCTCTCTCCCACTGCTTCCATCTGACTTGCAAAGTGCCTGCCAAGGGGGGAGGCACATGTTTTAGAGAGAATAGAAGACTCAGAGGAGATCTGTGCTGATGATCCCCAAAGCAGGAAAGGCTCATGAAACTATATTTGGCCTTACAACAGGTTTACAGAAGTGCTCTTTTTCTCTGTGAGGAAGGCAAACTCTCTTTACTACCTGCTGGCCTCCCTGATAGAGAAAGTGGGAGAATGGCAATAGAAGGAGAAGAGTACAAAGAAAGAGAGACATAGAAGGAGAAGAGACTGAGGGCCTGAGGGAGCCACAAGCCAAGGGGCCATCTCACCGGTTGGTCAGCTCTGGGCGTCCATGATGAGTCTCCAGAAAGGCCCAGTGAGCCGCCAAATTCTGCAGAGTCACAGCCAGGGCCAAGGTCAGCCAGAAGGGCCTGGGGATGGGGTTGAGGAGATGGGTCACTGTTAGCAGCCCTCTGGGAAAGGGTCCCAGAGCCCTCTGCCCCTTGTCCCACTCACCATGAGGACTCTAGGGCTCGGAGGAGCAGGAGGTTCCTGCCATGGAGCACAGGCATGAATACCAGGAAAGCGAGGGCCATGGTGCCCAGGAAGAAGATGATCTGCTGCACCAGGAGTCCTGCCAGGGGCAGGAGGTAATGGTGGTGGTGGTGGTGGGGGGGGGACAGGCATCAGGCTCTGTGGGGCATGGCCATCCCTGCCACCCTGGGGCCTGATGGCTTTGGAATCGAGTTTCAGATTGTTACTCTACCACTGCCGAACTGCACTACCGTAAGTAAGTTACTTCACCTCCTTGAACCTCAGTTTCTTCCTCTGTAAAATGGGAATAGTGGTTCCTACCTCAAAGGACCATTGTGAGGATCGGGGTAATGTCTGTGACAACTCTTTGAAAAACCACAAAGTGCTTTGTAAACATTATTTTCCTTCATCTGTTCTTGAGTCCTTGGGGATAGGACTACATTTTTAACTAATGCAGAGTCTGGCACATGGTAGGCGCTGGAGAATTGTCTATTGAAACAACTAACTAATTGCTTACATGGGACAATGTGTACAGAAGGGTTTGGGTATGTTGTCATGTGCCATCAAGTTGATTCCGACACATAGCAACTCTATGGAACAGAGTAGAACTGCCCATAGGGTTTCCCAGGCTGTAATCTTTACAGAAACAGATCATATCTTTCTCCTAACAGAGTGACTGGTGGGTTTGAACTGCTGACCTTTCAGTTAGCAGCCAAGCACTTAACCATGGTGCCACAAGGGCTCCTTTTGGGTATTAAGTCTACCAAAGGAATTATGACTTCCAGTTCTAATTTAGTCCTTTAGTCCTCCACTCCTCTATCATCTTTCTCCTCTTTTCCCAGTGAGGTTAGAACTGAAGGAGCCAACAAGGAAAGAAAGAGGACCCATGACCCTGACCCCAGCTCCTCATGTTTCAGAGTGCTTTGCTCACTGCAATGCCCAAGGGAAGAATCAGAAACTCAGGGCTTGGAGGGGGTCTTTGAAAGTCATGTAGTCCAGTCTCTTAGGGCAGGAACCCCTTTGCTGTTCCAACAATGGGCTCTGAATCTTGCTTGCATATCCCTAGTGTCAGAGATCTCATTACCCCTGAGGAGGCCCATTGTGGCATAGCCCTCCCTTACACTAGCTGGAATGTGCTTCCTTGAACTTGACAGTTCCAGTCCTGGGCCCACCTTTCATGTAAATGACTAGTGGGACCCAAGTTGCATATGAGGAGTATCCATTATCTGAATGTTCCTGCACACCCCCAACCTGAAGGCAGGAAAGGAAGGGAGGGTCCCTCCTCTGCTCTGTGCCCGCAGAGTCTTCTTCAGGACATGCAGGCCCCCAGGGGACAGCCAAGACCTGCTGAGCTCTCTTCCCCTCACCCACACTGGGGCCAGTGTCTGGAGTGGGGCCTTGCCAAGGCAGGGTGAGGTGGGCAAGGGAGACTCACCAAGGCAAGTGAAGGCAGTCTGGTAGGCGCTGAAGCTCATCCAACAGAATATGGCCTGGCGAGAGGGGTGGGTGCTCTGGGATTGAGAGCCCAGATCCAGGGCAGCCCCTCGGTACAGAGCTCGCAGGTTGGCCCTGGGGTGAGACTAGGGAGTGAGGGATCAGGGGCAACATACACTCCCCAAATCCCTCCTCTGGGATGGCTTCCTGCCAAACTCCCAGTCTAATTATAACCCACTGCCATCAGCCAGGAAGTCCAGGGCATTGGGAGCCAGGGGAGACCACTAATTCAAACTGGAAGGTATGGGAGGGCTTCCTGGAGGAGCTGACCCTGGGCATCATCTAAAGGGTGAATAAGAATAAGCTGGGGTGGAGATGGGGGTGGGCTTGGGAGTGTGTCAAGGGAATCTTTGGGAGCCAAGTCAGAAAAGTGAGAAACAACAGTGGAAATGGGAAGTGATGTGCTGCTCAGCCATCAGGGCAGGAGATGAGGTTACAGGTAGGCAGGGGTTGTAGGGAGTCTTAAATACCAGGCTGAGATCCCTGGGCAGAACTCTGAGGCCTGTCAAATGCACAGGGCATGTGGACTGGTTGGACTTCCCCTTTCCACCCACTTGCTACCAGATAAGACTTCTCATCTGCTTGGAATCTCTCATGCTCCTCTTCACTCGCTGCCAGTGAGCAAGCAAGCAAGGCAGTGTGGTATCTGGTGCTCTGGAGTGACATCTCCACTGCCCCTGCACCAGCCAGGCGACCTCCTCACCTAGTCTCCACATCTCAGGCTCAGCCCCCTGCTTTTGCCCACATTGTGCCTCCTGCCTTCAGCACCCTTCTCCCTCATCTCCTACCTCTCCTTCTGCTCCCGTCTAGAATACCAGCTTCCCCAGGCTGCCTTCCTTATGGAATTCAGCTCACCCTGAGGGTCCCTCCTCAGAGCACAAACCCCACATGCCAGCCCCAGCCCCGAGTCATCATGTCCTGTATCATTCACAGACATGTCTCCAACTATACAGGCTCACCCCTAGGGCAGACAGGCCCACTTTCTCCAACTGCACTCACTCCCCCCTCCTCCAATTCAGCCAAGCTCAGGTGGGCTCAGGGACAACCTGAGCCTGCAGGGGCCCTCCCTCTAGCCCCAGGACCGTCCCCACAAGCCCTCCTGGGTCAGGAGTCTAGGACTCTGATTTCTTTCTCCCACCCCACCCCTACCTGTACACTGGGCGGGTCACTAACCTGTGCATCACCAGGGAGTAAATCTGGATGAGGAAGGTGAGTAAGCATGACAGGACCAGAGCTGAGATGTAGCAAACTAAAGGGGTGGAGAAAGAGCACAGTGGATGGCCATGGCCCAGTCTCCAGGGGTCTCTAACTGCTGCCAGGGCCATACCTAAGTGGAACTATCCCTGCCCTACACCTTACTCTGAGCAGAGACCTCTTGGCCACATCCCCAGTGCTCAGGCCTCAGCTGCCCCCATCCTTCCCTGTGACATATGGTGGTCACAATGGGAGAGGGCAGGAGCTCTGGTAGCTTAGTGCCTAAGGCACTTGACTCTAACCAGAAGGCTGGTGGTTCAAACCCACCAGCCACTCTTTGGAAGGAAAGTTGGGCAATCTACTTCCATAGTGATGCCACCTCAGAAACCCAAGGAAGGGTTGCTATGAGTCGGGTCTGACTTGACGGCACATAACAACAACAACAACAACATGGCAGAGGCCAGCTCTGAGGCTGTAGACCTGGCTCTCATCTTGGTTTTGCTGCCTATGTTGCTGTGTGAGACACCATCCCACTTGATGTCCACATCCAGCTCTGCTGTTTCTTGGCTGCGTGGCCTTCACTTTGCATCATGCCCCCAAGCCTGAGTTTGCTCCTGTGCTTACTGTCAGGTCCACTGTTATGCTACCTGCATTGTTGCACGCCGATTCTGACTCAGCAACCACATGTGACAGAGTAGATAGAACTGCCCCATAGGGTTTTCTCGGCTATAATCTTCACAGGAGCAGATTGCCAGGTCTTTCTTCAGCAGAGCTGTTGCCTGGCTTTGAACCACCATCTTTTCAGTTAGCATCCAAGTACTTAACCATTGCACCACTCGGCTCCTAGTATTTCATAATAATGTGAGCCATGAAGCCTTGACCATGCCTGCACCAATGCCTTTGTTCAGGGCACAGAGGATTTGAGTCCACGTCAGACTCAACGGATAAGGGAGGAGACAATGCTACCCCATCTTCTCTGGGGCAGTGGTCCTCCTCCCCAACTCCTCACCTCTTGGCCATGCCCACTATTATGAGTTTGCTGTGTCCCCCACAATCATGAAAGAATGAGTATTTCAGCATAGCGGGGATGTGGGGCTGCAACCCTCCCACCCTATAGGCAGTCCAGCCTCCCTCTGGACCCTCATAGCAACTCCTCAAGGTCGAGACGCAGGAATTGTTCCCATTGAGCAGGACGGGGCACTTTTCTGAAAAGTAAGGTTGGAAGGAGTAACTGGGCATGACCTGCTCAGTTTGCATTTTCCAGAGCCAGTGCACCTGCAGTGAAGGTGTATTCTAGACCATTTTCTGCTAACAGGTGAGAGGGCTGCCTGTTGAGCGTGAATGGGTGGGTGAACAGGTTGATTCAAGGGTGAGAGGTTAGCAAGACCCCATGGCCACTGGCCTGGCCTTTGATCTCCATCTGTCTATCTCCTGCTCATCTTTCCCTCAATTTGCTCCAAACTCAGGTCCCCTCCAATCTCTGCTGACCATTATATCTACCTGGTCTTTGCCTCTTCTGGGACCCTGCCTCAACAGTCTTAAAGATCTCCCAGCTTCTGCCCCATTCTGGACCCTACTTTGTGATTAGGTCTGTTCCATCACCTGATTGAAGGCCTCAATAACAAGGCTGTCTTTGTAGCTTCAGCATCCAAGAAAGGTCTAACCATTTTGCCGGTAGGAAAATTGAGGCCCAGAGAGGTGAAGCAGCTTGCCCAAATTCACACTGCTTGTAACTACAGAAGGAGCTGTAGTCGGTGCAATGGTTAAGGCATTTGGCTGCTAAGCAAAAGTCAGTGGTTCAAACCCATTAGTCACTCCATGGAAGGCAGATGAGGCAGCGTGCTTCTGTAAAGATAGGCAGCCTGCTTCTGCAAAGATATACAGCCTTGGAAACCAAGTGGGGTTGCTGTGAGTCAGAATCAACTCAATGGCAGTGAGTTTGGTTTGGGGCTTATAATTACAGAGCAGGGATTCTAATTTAGTCTGCTTGGCTGAGTCTGGACTTCCTGTGAATGATACCAGGCTTGTGGCCCAGGTGCCAAATCAGCAACCCCAGTGGAGGGCTCTCAGAGCTCAGAAGACTTCAGACCTTTAGATTAAGAACAGACCAAAGGGCTCCCGGCCCAGAGCTAATCTGTTTCACACCTGGCCCACTGAATGACTTTGGGTCATTTGGACCTTGCTCCTTGGCCTCAGTTTTCCTCATCCACAAAATAGGAGAATAGATGATGCCCTGTTTGGATCCAAGAAGATCTAAAGTGGAAGTATTTGGGGCTTGGAAACTCTAATGTGTCCTGTAACTGTAAGATGTGATGAATAGAAGCAGAATCTATTTGCCCTGGACTTCTCACTTCCTGCCTCTGAGCCTTGATTTCCTGCTCTGTGAGATGGATTCAGTGATGTATCATTTAGCAGAGCTGCTATGAGCAAGGGTCTGGGCTTAGATGTGGACTGACATGACCCATGTCTGCTCCTGCCTGTGGCCCAGGTGGCAGCCAGTTTGAAACATCTTCAGAGATATAATTTTCAGCCCACCTTGTCACCTGTCCAGCTTGTGGGCTTTGGCAACAGTTCCAGGGCAGCCTCTGGTATGGGAGCTAAAGGAGCTCAGGAAGGTGGTAAAGATGGCAGTCATGGAAGGAAACTGTCACTACACATACCTTGACCTACCCCCACTCCCTGCCTCTCTCCATTCCCAACATAGCTAGTTCTTTGGGTGCAAGGAGGATACTAATGTTCAGGAATAGCTGCAGAGGAGTCATACCTCCACCTGCCCTACAGGCAGCCTAAGCTCCGACCATCACATATCACTCCTCAGGAGCCAGGATGCTGCTGCTTCTGCTCCTGATGGCCACTTCAACCCACATCAACCTGGAACCTCTAAGTCATAAGGTGGTACAGAGTGCCCCACACCTAGGCATCAGGAGACTTGAGTTCTCTTGGCCCTGCTTCTGACCTGCTGTACAACCTCACCCAAGTCCTCCATGTGCCAACAACCACAGGGGTGTTGGGAAGGTCTGGTAGGTGAGTGTTCCCTAGCAGGGCTACTGATGGCACTAGATCATGGAAGGAAAGGCTGTATTATTCCCTGCTTCACGGTGGGGGGGCGGGGGATCAATGTCAGGGGAGGGAAGAAGAGAGGAGATGGCCAGAGAGGATAGGGAATAGGGAAGAGGAAACATCTGCCCTTTCCAATCCCATCCACATGACATGCGGATCCTAGTTCTCCACCCTCAGCAAAGGCCCCAAGACCTGTCCCCTCAGCTCACTCGTACCATCACCTTCCCCATCTTCACATCAGGAGAGTTGGCCAAGGACACTGGATGTGGTGGTGGGAGAAGCCACACAAGCTGACAAGGGTCAGGGGGCTGGCTGAGACTATCTCTTCAAGTCTCAGAAACCGGAAACTGAAAGCTCCAACTCCCCCGATTTGGAAATAAACGTGACAGTCAAAGCCCAGAGAGGGAAAGGGATGTGCCCAAGGGTACCCAGTATATCAGTGGCAGGCCGGGACTGAGCTGGAGGATACTGGCTCCCAGTCCCGACTGCAGCGGGCTCTCCGAGACTCCCAGGAGGCCTCACCTTCCACTGCCCACAGGTGGTGTTTCACCAGTTCCACCACCTCCTGCCTATCCTCTGAGAGCACGATCCCAAACCCGGCCAGCAGGTACGAGACGTCCGTGGTGATGCCTGCCCTCATCTTCTGGAGGGTGGGGACCGCGCCCACCATCAGCAGCAAAGCCACCTGGAAAAGTCCCAGAATGAGGGCCCTAGGGCCAACCTGCGCTCCCATCTGGCATGACCACCCCAGGAAGTATTTGCTGAGCTGACAAGGAAGAGAGGAACCTGGGCAGCACACTGCCTGCAGCCACCTGCCCAACTGAGAGTATCTTATCCACCTCCTAGAGTAGGAGCCTCAGGCCTTTCAGCAGCAGGTTACAAATAGACAACGTTTGCATAATGAGCCTAAGATGCACTTTTAAGCAGCACAGTTGGGTGTGTGTAAAATTAAATAATGAAACATAAAATAGAATATATAAGGAAGGTTGGGCAATCCTACTTCCGTAGTGATACTGCCTCGGAAACCCAAGGAGGGGTCGCTATGAGTCGGGGCTGACTCGACGGCAAATAACAACAACAACAACATTAAATATAATATAAATATATTGTTGTTGTTATGTGCTGTTGAATCGGACCCGACCCATAGTGACCCCTCCTTGGTTTTCAAGGTGGTATCACTATGGAAGTAGATTACCCAGCCTTCCTTGTGAGGAGTGGTTGGTGGGTTTGAACCGCCAGCCTTCTGATTAGCAGTCAAGTGCCTTAGGCACTACGCTACCAAAGCTTTTTTAATTTTTACATGTTGGAGGAAGCCATGTCCTATGACATGGCATTGAAGCTAGATAAATCTGGACTCAAATTTTGGCTATCTTAGATATTAGCTATGGGAACTTGGCCAAGTCAAAATCACCTCTTTGACCCTTAATTTTCCCATCTGTAAAATGGAGAAAAATCATACCTATCTCCCAGAGTTATTTGGGGGATTGAAGAGGAGAGGAGGAGGAGGAGGTATTTTTTATCACTTTTTATCTCAGTCAATATTCCCAAAGAGGAAGGTATCTCTGTTCCCTCATTTTACAGATAAGTAGAAGTTCAGAGAGATTGAGTGCCAGAGAGCACACAGAAAAGTAAATGAAGGAGCTAGGATTTAAATCCATGTTTATGTGATCCCAAAATATGATCCCTAACTCCATATGGGCCCAATAAGATTTAACATCCCTCTTTTTAGATAGGTCAACATCTCCAAGATGGCCAGAAGTAGCTGAAGGATTGTGGGTGGTATTTTGGAAGACTGAGCTGGGCTTGAGCTGTCCCAGGCTGTGGGTCAGAGGCAAGGGTCCAGAGGCAGATGGCACTGGGTGTAGGACATACCTGGTAAATGGCTGTCCCTGTCAGAGTGGCCGAAACCACCAACTTCAAAGGGAGTCGGAATCCTGCAGTTCTCAAAAAAAAAAAAAAAGGGCTTGGTGAGTTCCAGCTCCACGTACGCCCAGGAGCCACCCTTCCTCCCAAGTGACCCAGGAAAAGAGTCAGGGTTCACAGGACCCTGGAGCACCATGACCAGGCCAGAGGCTTCCTCTTGTCCCAAGGTGGGACTTGTCCTTTTTGATGACAAATGTGCTGGAAGGTGGAAGACAGGAACTGCTCTCCACTCCATCCCATACCTCGCTGTGGGGTGTAGATATGGTGTCTGAAGCAGATCCAGGCCTGGGACAGGAGATTCTGCTTGGAGGTGTGGGAGCTGCAGAGAGACCCAGGCAGGAGGTGGTCCTCAGGAGAAGCCCCTGAGGCTGAGCCTCAGAGCCTGGCTCATTCTTCCTTTCTGCACTGGCCATGCTGCCCAGTGCCAACCTCCCAAACCACACACCCGAGGGTGTGCCTGGGGCCTCACCTGCTTTCCAGCTTCTTTCGGCAAAGGAGGTACCTCAGATACTCCTCAGAATAGCTGCTCAGCAGCACCTATGGAGAAAGACAAACATAAACAGAGGTGGCCTGCCTGAAGCCCTGCCTGGCTCCGGGCACCACAGTGATCATGAAGTTGGTGCTACATAAAAACCACTTGACTATGGAGATAATGAAGTGCAAAGAGGGGCTGAACTATGTAGATGAGATCTGTGCCCCCTAAAGCTGTCCTTCCCATCACCACAAATACAAGACTGGTCAATCCCCTCCTGAAGGACCCTCAATGATGGGAAGTTTTTCGCAGGGTCTACCTTCAACTTTCTCCTGTTTTATTCAGTCACATTCCATTATTGCTTCCTTCTTACCTCTCTGACACATTCCTGACCAGGATACAAGAAAGGAGCAATACCCGGTTAAAAACTCCAGGTCTCTCTTACTAGCATTCAAGGGAAATCACAAGGGTGAACGGATTTGTCTAAGCTACATTCCAGGCCTTAAGCTGCCTGCAAAGTAGCTGAGACCCATGGGCAGATGGGGTGAGTCCTTGCCCCAGATCACTGGGGGGAACAGAGAGAGGCTTGTCACCTGTTGCCATGGCAACTGTGGCTTCCAGGGTGGGTGTGGGTCAGCTCAAAGCTTAACTGGTTCCTTTGAGGACTAAACCTCTTTGACCAAGGGCCAAGGAGGGTTTTCTTCCTCTCATGACTCAGGAGGAAAGGCATGCAATGGAGGAAGCTGTGAGGCAGAGAACATCCCTGGTAGAGGAGGTAGAGATGTGTCTGGCACACTGTGTATCCTGAGGACACTCCTCTCTTTTAGGCCAACTGAAAAATGAGGGGACAATTGGATGTCCCCCAAAGTATGGGAGCATCAGGAGGGCAGTGAGGGACAAGTTCTTAGAACTCTACTCACCCCCCACATGAAAGCCAAACCAAGAGTCAGGCAGATCTGGTCGGACCAGAGGGCCCAGCTGGGATACAGGACTGCTCCACAAGCACCTGAGCCCACCCTAGCCTTTTCTCTCCTCACTCCTCAGTGCCTAAGTGATCTTGCTCATTCTCTGTCTGTAATCTGATAGCACCCAAGTTAAGACTCAGTCCCATCACCTTTCCTGAGCTTTGGACCTGTGGTCCAGCCGCCCATTGGACATCTTCACTGGAATGTCACCTGACGCCTCACACTTAGCACATCCACAACTGACTATTGTTCCCTGCACATCTGCTATCTGTCCTAGATGCCACCCTACAAGCCTTTCCTTGCCTTCCCCATCTGAAGAGTAGCAAACCCCTTTGCATCCTCAACTTTTCTTGAGTCTGGCCCCCTTACTCTCTGAGGGCCTCTGTGGAGTTTCTCTCTTCTTCCTCCCTCACCAGGAAGTTACTTGGCCCTGCCTCCTCCTGTGTTCCCATGGCATTTGGATGAGCTCCCTTGCACTACTGCATTGCATGGTACATACTTGGTGCTGCACTTGTCTCCCCCTTCACAATGGGAGCTTCTGGAGGTCAGCTCTGAGTCTGTAGCACCTGTGCCTGACACAAAGTCGGTGCTCAGACTTCTTAATAAGATTAAAATATCTTGTAAATACCCTATCTCACTGTGATATATTTATCCATCCATCCATCCATCCATCCATTCATCATTCATCCGTTTCTTCATCTACCATCTATCCAAAAATTTTAAAAATATTTGCTGAGTATCTGTTGTGTGCTAAGACCTGCCACATGCTGCAAATACAGACATGAACAAAACAGACACAAATTCATCTCTATAGCTTTACTAATGCTCTTTCTCATGCCTGCAGTGCCTTACCCTTATTCTCTCCCCATTCCAGACTCTCCCTATTCTTTGGGTTCCTGCTGAAGTCTACCTCCTCCAGGAAGCCCTCCCAGCCTGTCTCACTTCTCCCAGAACTCCCCTTTATCTGACCTGATTCAACTCTATCCAACCTAGAGTTGATTCATAATGCTATTCTTCCCTGGTGGTTCTTGAAACATTTCAGTATCTACAGATTCAGCTCCTGTTAGGCACAGGCCCCTGATTTGTCTCACTTCCTCAGCTGGATCCTCAGTGTTTCAGAAGCAGAGCTACACTTTCTTATCTTCTGATCCAATTGCCCTTTGTTGAGTTCCTACTGTCTACACACCCAGTCCCCAGGTATCTTGGGTGCCTGCCAGGGAACTGGCTTAGCCTTTGCCTGGGGTAGGGAGAGGACCAACCAGTCACTCAGTGATTCAGCAAACAGTTTCTGAGTACTTACCATATGTTAGGCCCTACAATAAGCATATCTAGGACCAAGAGCCATGGGGGAGCACGGGGTGTCTTTGGGTGTTAAATAGGAGCCCAGCCCAGCCCTGGCCCTTTACCTCAGAGCCCGCTCCTGCTCTATGGCTGAAGCTTCTCACCAGTTGCACTGGGTACCAGAGGCTCAGGAATCCGAGGCCCAGAAGGAGCGGCAGGGAGGCCAGCAGGGAATAGTACTTGTAGATCTAGACAGACAGACAGGCCTACCTTGAAACCTTCTTCCCCTAACCTAGGACCAGAATCCATTTCCATTCCTACCTCGTACTGGGCTCTGTGAAGGGCCTGAGGATGGTCTGGGTGCCGTGGAAAGGTTTCTGGTTCTGTCTCCCCAACCCCAGTCCACCCAGCACAACACACCCACTTCCTCATCTCAGGCCCTGCAGATGTGCTCCCCTCCCCGTACCCCAGGCTCTTACACCTACTGCCCACTGTCCTTAGAGGCACCAAACAGGAGGAAGTTATGTAACCCTTTCCACTCTCCCCCCAGGAACCAGACAGGGACCTGAAATAAGGGATGCCACTTTCTACGTTCTTATGTCCCTGCAGCTTTTGGACACAGTGTGTTGAAAAGTAGATAAAGGCCTAATGTTGTCTCTATGCCATCTTTGACCTTGATGTCCTGCCTCCCGGAGTTGAGGACTTCCTGGGGTGGGTTTCTTAAGTATTCATTTATTTGTTAATTCTATGTGTTTTATTGAAAGCCGAGTTCTAGGTGGTAGAAACCAAGTCCTTGCTCTCAAAGGAACCTAATCTTCACCTTCATCCTCGAGGGACTGGTGTTATCAATTTTATTTGTAAGTAGGGAAACTAAGTGTCAGAAAAGTGACATGGTTTTCTCAAGGCACTTGTCACCACTTGACATCATTTGGTATAGTTGTTTGTTTATTTATTTATTGTGTCTCCCCTTCTGGAATGACAGCTTCGAGAGGCCAGGGCACTTGTCCACTTCCTGGTGCCTAGAAATGTGCCTGATATACAGTATGTTTCAAAAAGGCATGTTGAGTAAAATGAATGGGTGAATGGATGAATGAATGAAGTGGTGAAACTGGATTCAAACTCAGGTTATCTGGTTTGGAAGCTAAACAACCACCCTTTGAGCTCTAACCTGGGCAAATTCACACTTTCACAATTTCACACAGCAGCTAGTGGAGCAGGTGCTAAGGTTCTGGAATCTCCTTTCAGCCCACTGAGACCATCACCCAGCTCAACACTGTCTGCCCTCCCTCTCTCTTCACTTCAGGACATTCCAGACAGGCCAAAGCAAGGCTGGGGAATCAGTAACAGGCTTCTTACTGATCCTTTTCTGCCCTTTTATCCCTTCCTTCCTTCCTAGACTGGAGGCTCCTGAAGGCAGGCCCCAGCTGTCTTGTCCTCATCCTTGCCTGTATGGAGGCCAAATTTAGGAATGGGATTATTTTTAAAGGACTAAATCCCGTGCCTAATAGAATGTGGTAGAGAAGCCCGTCACAGAAACAGACAGAAAAGGAGTCACTGGGTTTAAGCAGGCTTGTCTGCACATCCCTTTCACCCCAGGTCATCTTGAGTCAGTGGTTACCTTGGAACCCTGGGGACACTCCACCCTCTGCCAGACCTGGACCCCAAAGTGGGCCCAGGACAGCATGCTGCCAAGGAGGTGAGCAGTTCTGTGCCTGGTCATGGCACAGGCGGCCAGAGGGTAGTAGAGGGCAGGGTAATAGAGCAGAGCCAGCATCTTCCAGGGCCCTGGAAGGGAAGTTGGACAGAGGCACATGAAGGTGAGAAGCATACATGGGGCCTGGGTCCAGCCCACCCACGCCTCTCTCTTATCTCCATATTCAAAGCCCCTCAGCTGGTTGAGTGGGCAAGAGCCCTGGGTTCAAATCTAGACTCAGATAGTATCAGCTCTGTGATCTTGGGCAAGTTACCTCTTAGCATCTCAATTTCTCCACCTGTAAAATGAGAATAATAATATAACAGTGCATTACCAGTTGCCATGGAGTAAATTCTGACTCAGGGTGACCTCATGTGCATCAGAGTAGAGCTGTGCTTCATAGGGTTTTCAATAGCTGACCTTTCAGAAGTAGATTGTCAGGCCTTTCTTCCCAGGTGCTTCTAGATGAACTTGAACCTCCAAACTTTTGGTTAGTAGCTACATGTATTAACTATTTATTTGCATGAGCAGGGATAATATATTGTTGTTGGTGTAGATGTCATCAAGTCCATAGCAATCCCAAGTGACAGAGTAGAAACGCCTCATAGGGTTTTCTAGGCAGTAATATCTATGGGAGCAGATCACTAGGTCTTTCTCTCACAGAGCTGCCAGGTGGGTTCTAATCACCAATCTTTCAGTTAGCAGTCAAGCACTCAATTATTGTGCCACCAGGACTCCTTAATTAACCCATTGCTGTAGAGTCAATTTCGACTCATAGTGACCCTATAGGGCAGAGTAGAACTGTCCCATAGTGTTTTCAAGGCTGTACTCTTTACGGGAGCAGACTGCCACATCTTTCTTCTGTGGAGCAGCTGGTGGGTTCAAACCAAAGACCTTTCAGTTAGCAAGCAAGTGCTTAATCTTTGTGCTACCAGGGCTCCTTGGCTCTTTAGTTAGTGAGGGATAAAGGAGAAGATGTACGTACGGTGCTTAGTACAGTGCCTGAGTAAATGCTCAATACATTAAGCTCCCTCTTTAGTGTTTCTCCCTTCTCTGACCCTCAGTTCCCTCCCTTGTCAAATGGGGCTCATATTCATACTTTGCAGGGTTATTATGAGGACTGGATGAGCTCATGCAGCCATGCCCCAGCTGTCCTTGTCACCATCACCTCCCATAAGCCAAGGTGTAATTCCTCCCTATCCTCTCCTTGTCACTCTCCCTATGGTCCTTCATTCTTACACAGCACTAGGTACTCTGGGGCATTCAGCCTGTGCTCATGAATGAGAAAGTTCCCTCCCTCCTGGGAGTGGGGTTTGCACAATAACAGAAAAAAACTAGAAATAACAATATTGACCCAAACTGGAATCAGTAATGCAGAGATTTTAGACATCATGGTGGATAGTCGGGAGGGGCAAGGGGAAGCATCTTCTCAGTGGCATCTCATGATGTGGGATGGGGGCTGCTTTTCTCACCTACCCCAATGCTCAGGTTCCTCACCCAGCTGCACTGGTACCTTGGCTTGGCGTCCAGAAAAAGGCCAAGAAGGGCAGCGAGTCCTCACCAGGAAGAAGTAAGCACAGGGAGCTGAAGAGGACCATGAAGACAGCGGCGGGCACCATTCGGGGTTTGTCCTCAGCCAAGAAATCCACAGGGCTGGTGAAGAGGCAGGCACAAGGCAGGAGGGAGGCACTCAGTCCCTGCATCCCCAGTACCTCCAGGCCATGCTCCATAAACCAAGGAGGTAGAGTTAGCCCCACTCTCCAGATAGGGAAACTAGAGCCTTTCTATTCATTCATTTCACAAAGATTTGTAGAGTGTCTTCTATATACTAGGCATAGGGTCCTGTGGCCAAGTGAGTGAGAGAGCCCTCACCCCCAACACACACATACACATACATAGTGGGAGCATGCGTGAGCATTGCTCCTTCCACCCACCTTGGAAACACTAGGAAATAGCTGCTTCCACACTTATATGTCTGCCTGGGCTGGCAAACCTTCAGAGAGCTCAGCGAGTCACACCATTCTTAAGCAATGACCACTGCCCCAGGACTGGGTGTGGACCCAGGGGCAGAGGGCAGACAGCAGGCATGGCTGTAGCAGGCATTACTCCTCTGGGCTGAGGGAGGAGACTCAGACTTTCTGCTCTCACATCCCAGCTTACCCTTATGTCCTGAGAGTTTAGTCTTGCTTTGTCCCCCCCCCCCCCCCCCCCTGCCCCCGCAAGCCTCAAATTCTACCCAGTTAGCATAAGCTCTTTCCTAGGTCAACAGGTAAGGCAGAGACCTTGAGATGGTTCCCCACACACCAGCATGGCAGACCGCCCCCCCTGGTGTGTAGCCTGGGTCTAGGATGCAAGGCTATCTATGTTGGGGCTCCATCTATCACCTCCCTCAACTCTCTGGCTTCTTGCACACAAGCCCATGCAGTTCTATTTCCTCAAAGTCATCCCCATGCCAGGCTCTGGGCTCACAGGGCTGAAGACAGAGGGAGAACGTTTCAGCCATAGGAGCCAAAGATCTGAATGAATCTACCTTTAAGCACCAGGGTCCATGTGACACTCACAGGGAAAGCCAAGATCAAGGTGATATCAGTGTGGCCATGGCCTATCCAGACATCCTAAGAATCTATCTCCTGGAGCCAGGCCCTGATGAGCAAACATATTCCTGGGACCCGAGAAGGAGTCCTCTCTCCTCATGTTCTGGACAACAGGAGTAGGTAGACCTGAGCTGCCCAGCCCCCTGCCCGGGGTTCTTGACTAAACCTGGTGATAGGTGTGGGAATGGGAGAGCCCCCAGGTTGAAAGAGGTGAGGGTGTCACTGAGACAAGAGCTGCCTTCTAGGTACCCAACAATAACCCATCCTCCCAGAGTGGTCCTTATCAGCTGGGCCCCTGAACAGGGATGCCTAGGCCAGGGCTCCTACCTGAGCAGTCCGGGCCTGCCATGCCCACAGTGGGGCCACAGCCAGCGGCGCCTCACCAGCACAGCCAGCAACAGCAGCACGAGGACCTATGGGGAGAGCATGGGAGAGGGCTTGGTGTCCCCAGGCCTAATCCCAAGGGCTTGGCCTCAGTCCACAGGATGCCCGCCTCCCATCTGGTACACATTCATGTGGCATCTTGGGGGATAGCTAAGAGGTACCAGACATCTAGGAGGCTGGGTTTGGCCTGTATCCTTGTTTGGGACCCCACCTGGGAGGATTCTCAGACTCTCCCTCCCACATTCTGGGCTCCCGAGGTCTCCCTGAACCAGCCTGTGGTCATTGCAGCAGGTTGCAGCCAAGTTGGACTCACCGACAGCAAGGCTAGGCAGCTGTGGAAGAGGTTGAGTGGTGCACTGGACTGGCACAAGTACACAGGCCTGCAGAGTGAGCAAAGGTGTGGTCAGGCCTGAGTCAGGGGCCCCTGGGTGAGTAACCCAGGTCTGGGGTGCAAGGCTGTCTACATTGAGGCTTCACTAACCACTCCCCTCAACTCTCTGACCTCTCCCACACAAGCCTGCCCAGTTCTGCCTCCTTGGGGCCATCCAGGGGCCCTCATGCTTCTACGGTGTGCCTGGCTCTGGGGTTTCATTAGGAGATAAGGGAGAAGCAGATGTGCATGGATAGCCCTGCCCAGAGTAGACCAGCTTGGCCTGCACCCCTATTCTTGCTCACCCAGCTACTTCTAACACTTCAAGGCCCACTTCACCCCTTTCTACTCCAGGACTCACAGACTTCTCCTCAGAGTTGTGGCTGGGCCAAGCCGTCAAGAGTTTAGTCCTATGATCTTTCCCTCCCCTCATTGCTGGTATCTGAGATTGGTCATGTTGACTGGAATGACCTTCCCTGACCCCCTAGGACTTAAGTTTTTTCTTTCCCTGTTTCTCTCTCATTAAGGGCATCCTGTACAGTTTGGCAGTTGTGTACTACATAAGGATGACCGGTCAAGGGAGTGTGTGAGGTTTGAGCTATGTATACCCAAGTAGAGGACCCTTTTTCTAATTATCACAAAAGCTCCCTGCGGGCTGGCAGATGTCCTGCTCTTGCTGTAGCTGAACATAGAGGCAAGTCCACAGTGAAGATAAAGAGATCAATGAGGACAATGAAGGCCTCAACTTCCCCCATTGGGTCATGTGATAAGAGAAAGAGATTAGGCAAGTGCTCTGCCCTTAGCTCAGGATTGGACCCAGGCCTGGGAGAGCAGTCAGGACTGCATCCCTGGGGAGGGGTAGACCTCCGAATTGGCCCAGCTGGAGCCTGGGAATGCCAGAGGGAAAATACCAGTGTGGTTTAGACTGAGTGAGGTCTGGGGGGGCGGCCAGGAAGAGCCTCAGAAGAAGCTTTGTGCTACAGCTGGGCCCTCTTAGTCCAGGAAGCTCAGCCCACCCTCCTGGGCACCCTTCTGCTGTGTGGAAAGAGAAGCCCCCACATCTCATCTTCCAGGATGAGCTAAGAGCTCTGAGACCCTCGACTAGCACAGCCCAGTCTTCCCCAGGCTCTGTTTCTCTCAGGAAATCCCAGAGGGCTAAGATGCAGGGGAAAATATAGTCCTGTGGGCTTGTCCTTGGGGTGGAGGGGGAGAATAAGTCCATTCTGTACACCTTCTTGGCCAGGGAAGCGCCAGCCCCTTCCTGAACAGAACTGTGCTCAGAGGTACGGTGGGGGCTATGTAGGGGATTAAGTTCCCACAGTCTGGCTTTGGGCCCCCCACTCCCAGTTCTGATGCTGAGGCCTCTCATTCTGGTGGGCAGGGCAGTGGGTGGGTGAGGCAGGGGTTCTGTCCAGCCACAAGCATTTGGAGCAGCCCCTCTCAGCCCACGTCTCCTCATGTGACTAGTCCCTGCTTGACTCTGCATCCCAGGGCCCAGCCAAAGACTGCCAGGGCAGGAACTCTGCAAATTGCCCTGGAGCTGGCTGACTGATTTGAGGGCCTCACCCCAAACCAGGAGCCAACCCCACCCCCCATGGATCCCCTCCAGGGCCCTATCTGAGGAAACCTCTGGCCCCTCCTGTACCATCCAGGGTCCCTCATCTGACCCTTCCACTCATTTGTTCATGTTCATGGACCCATGTCTTCTGCTGTGGGATGGTTAAGACACAGAAAGAATGACACCTCAAGGTAAATGGTGAGTGCCATCCTAGGAGAGGCCCAAACTAGTGATAAAGGGTAAAAAAGAGAGAGAGAGACCTTGGGCAAGGAATCAGTTGTTGTTGTTGTTGTTGTTAGAGGTCAGTGAGTTGGTTCTGGCTCCTAGCAATCTCATGCACAATAGAACATAACACTGCCTGATTCTACATCATCCGCACCTTCATTGCTATATTTGAGCCCATTGTTGACTGGAGTTTGAAAGGTGGTTTTGTGTAGACAAGTCAGGTCTCTGGGTGGTGCAGATACTTAAAGGGTGGAGATTTGAACATACCCAGCAGCACCACAAAAGAAAGGCCTGGCAAACTGCTTCCATAAAGATTACAGACAGGAAAACTCTATGGAGCAGTTCAACTCTCTAACATATAGAGTTGTCATGAGTTGGAATCTACTCAATGGCAATGAGCAATGGTATTGGCAATGGGTTTGATTTTGTGTAGGCAAGGAGACCAGGTCTCAGAGAGGTTAAGTGTCTTGCCCAGAACACATAACTAGAAAAGTAGCAGAACCAGGAGTTGAACCTAGGTAGTCTGGCACCTACATTCCTAACCACCTTTTTGTGCTGCCCGTACAAAACTCATTGCTGTCGAGGTGATTGTGACTCATAGCAACCCTAAAGGACAGAGTAGAACTGCCACCTTAGAGTTTCCGAAGCTATAAATCTTTACCGAAGCAGACAGCCACATCTTTATTCCGTAGAGTAGCTGGTGGGTTTGAACTGATGACCTTTCAGTTCACAGCAGAGCCTTAACCACTACACCATTATAAGTCCAGTTGAATATCCGTAGTTTTAATTGGTTCAAAACAAATAGCTGCTGGGGAATGGAAAGGCCAGTCTGTGTTTCAGAGATATTTAGGAGAAAGAATTTGCATGCCTAGATGGAGGGGGAGCTCTGTGGTGTAGTGCCTAAGGCATTTGACTGCTAACTAGAAGGCTGGTGGTTCAACCCCCCCAGCCACCTCTCGGAAGGAAGATGGGCCGATCTACTTCCATAGTGATACCACCTCGGAAACCCAAGAAGGGGTCACACTATGAGTCGGATCCGACTCCAAGGCAGTGAGTTTGGGTTTGATTTTGGTGAGATGTGGAGGAGCGGAGGGAAGGGGAATTTCGGGGATGATTATAGGATTCTGAGCTCATCCCAAGGGGAGGGGTAAGGACCAGAGTCTTATGTAGCCCAAGGAAGATGAGACTTGATCTTGAGTAACTCAGGGTCATGCTGGGCACCCAGGGACAGAGACTGACTGCAGTGTTGTGAGGAGTGACTGAGACTGAGTTGTAGGAACACCAGATAAGAAGCCAAGATAGCTGTTTCTAGTAGTTGGGCTCTGAGCCTAGGAAGGCCCCATTTGGAGGGATGGCAGAAGCACTGTGTTATTGGCAAGAGACAAAGGCTGACCATCCAGGGTGGGGGTATCTGGGGGCCAGACGTGCCAAGGGAGCTTGAGTCCTGCTTCCTAATGTTTTCCCCACGCGTTGCAAAAGGGCCTGGAGAGCACCTTGGCACTGCCCACATGGTGAGAGGGCAGGCCAGCCATTGAGGGAAGCCCTTAATTCTGCCTTCCCAGGAAGCCCTTTGAAGTGGTGGGAGGTGAGAGACATCCTGGACATGGGCCACAGGTATATTTGGATCCCCTGGCTTGGGATGAGAAGCTCAGCATTGATGGTGGGTGGACACCCATGAGCACAGATATCACAGATGGGTGCTGAAGGATGGGGCACATACCAGGCTGGGCACATACTCTCTGGCCAGAGGGGCCCCTGGGGATAAGAAAGAGGTAACTCTGCTCACACAAATCAATCTTACATTCACAGGAGATCCCAGAATGACACATTCCATCCCTGTCAAGCTCACAAACCAGGTCCTGGTACCACAGGAGCACCTGAATCCATCCTAGCCACTGTCCCCTGTGCTCACCAACTCCAGCTCCTGCCTGAGCAGTACTGGAGCACGCTGAAGCACAGAAGGAGCCACTGTCTGGAATGCCCTGAAGTGTTGATGCACTGTCTCCCTGGGATGTCTGACTCATGCAGGGAGAGATGAACCCAAGTTTATCTCTTTGGGATTCCCCTGAGCTCTCATTTTCCTGCCTCCACCTTTGGGTAGGGGAGCAAGCAGCCTTACTGGGTTTAGCTAAGTACATAGATTCAGAATAAACCATCATCCTTAAGGATGACATGATCTACAGTGGGAAAAACCCAAAACCCATTACTGTTGAGTTGACTCCAACTCATGGCGACCCAGTGTGTTACAGAGTGAAACTGTGCTCCATGGGGTTTTCTTGGCAGTTACTTTTATGGAAGAAGATCACCAGGCCTTTCTCCTGTTGGCTGGATTTGAACTGCCAACCTTTAGGTCAGTAGTAGAGTACAAACCATTTGTGCCACCCAGGGACCTCAGTGGGAGAAAGAGATCTGCACATCTCAGATGCCACCGCATTAGAGGCCACACTCCTACCACCTAACTCTCCCACCCCATGCACCCTGGCCCCAGCCATACACTTAACTTTATTCTGAGACCAGTTCTACTCCTTCTCCCCAACACACACACAAAGATGGCTGCAAGCACCTGGCCCCCAGCCACAGCCTGGGCCCTGAAAGTCCCAAGGACACAGCTTCAGATCAGGGCCTTAACCTCTGTCAGGATCTGCCTCCTTGCTGGTTCCTGGCTCTCCCTCCCCAACCTGTTCTCCACCCCCAATATACACACACAGCAGGGACATGGGATCCCATAGGCTCCCTAGGTCAGCCAGAGAAGGGGAGTGGAGGGACACACCCTCATCTGCTAGCAGACTTTTCCAGGTGGTCAGAACTCTGAGTCCTCCAAACAACAGCTCCTTCCCCCAGGCCTGGGTGGGGCCTTCGTCCCTGCGGGTGACCCAGGTTTGGCCCAGCCAAAGCCCCAGCCCCCGGGAAGGCACGAGAGAGCATTTTTCCTTCTCCAGTGTCGGTTGTTGATGGAGAACAGATGTGCACACATCTGGCTCAGCAACCCCCCAGCCTTACCTTTCTAGTTCCCCAAACTCTGACTGAGCAAGGAGGTGGGAGATGGAGCCAGAGCCAGGAACAACAGGGGAGAACTGAGTTCTGGATCCTACACTATCAAGGGTCATTGGTAGCAGGTGGGGGGCACTGAGAGGCCCAGGTCCCCTGCCAGGGCACCCAGACTAAACAAAGAAGGAAATGGTCTGAGTGTGAGCTGAGGCTGTCTCCCTCCCTCTTCCAGGCTGGGCTCCTAAAGAGAACAGGACCTCCTCACCTATCCAAGGCAACAAGGGCATGGTTGTTTCGGTTGTTTCCTTAGTAACTACTGCACTAGGCTTTCTTTTGAAAGTTCTCTGCCTCGCCTTCTCCTGCCTGCCCAGAGAAGCCGACACTTGCTAGCACCACACCCCAAATGGTCACCACAGAGATCAGTAACCCCTTGAAGGCCAGGCACGGCTTCTCTCAACCACTCACCTGGAGCTCCTCCAACTTGGTTACCGGCCAGAATCACCCAGGGAGCCGCTTAAAAAACAGCCAGAGGGATCCTGGCCAGACCTGCTGGATCTGTATCTTCAAGGGAGGGGCCCAAGAATCTCTATTTTAACACACAGCACAGGTGCTTTGGGGGTGACTGGCCTGGCCCAGGACCCCCAACTCAAGCATCTTAACAGCAGCGCAAAAGTTGTTATTTCCATTTAACAGGCTGATCATTGAATAGGAGACTGAAGTCCAGAGAGGTTGTGACTTACTCAGAGTCACACAGCACATGAGGAGCAGACTTGGGCTAGAGAACCCATCTGAGGAGACTATGCCCAGGGTCCAATTCCCCATTCTGTCACCTCTGACACACCTCACTCTGTTAGCAGACCAGACCAGGGTTTCCACACTTACCCCTCCGGCTCCGGCTCCTCGCCTCCTGGGGGCTCATCAATGTACCAACTGCCATAAGAGTAATCCTCCGTGGTACTGGGGGTCTGGTTTCCTGCTGTCTGGGACGACATTCTCTCGGATCTTTGCCTTTGACCTCCAGACAAAAGAAAAAAAGCCACTACAGATGTGAAAAGAGGTTTAAAAAAAAAAAAAAAAAAAAACCTAAACAAAGAAACGTTTCTGTTAATCCTAAAGTTACTTTCTTGCTTTTAGCCTCCTGGGAAAAGCCAGTCTGGGAGTGAGGGCCTAGGCAGGCTGGCATTCGAGGAGAGGATGGGCCTCTCATGTCCCCTCCCGTCCCTTCCTGCCAAATTTCTGCCCGGTCCTGAAGAAGCTAACTACACCCCCTTGGGGGCTCTGGCTGGAGCATCTGTCTGTCTGTCTGTCTAACCCAAAGGAGATTTTCAAAGAAAATCCAAGATTTGTGCTCTTTCCCCTCCCAAGCCCACCCGGATGGACGCACAGACACACTCCTAAGGGAGAACAGGGAGGAAAGAGTTGCAGAGATGAAAGGGTGGGCGGGCTGCGGGCGGGCTCAGGAAAGTCCAGCCAGGCCCTCTCAGCTGGATGCCCCACTCCCTCACTCTTGGGGTCCAACCCAAACCCCCTTGGTTTGGGCTCCTTTGAGACCTGCCTCTCTCTGGTCCCTTTGGGTATCAATGATGGGAAGATATCACAGTCACTGACAAAGCCCCTTTCCTGAGAGAGAGGGGCCTAGCATCATTGGTGCCCAAATCCCAGAGAGGTGTGGCCAGAAGGGCCTCCCTTCCTCCCACACCTGGTTGCATATACATACCTGCTCCAGCTCCTGCCCAGAAAATTCCACACCTGCCCACCACATCTGCAGTGACCCCCACAAGTTCAGCATTCCAGCAGCCCAAGGAGACTGCTGGGGCTGGACTGGGGGTAGAGGCAGGGAGGGGGCCTGTTCATTCCTTCTGGGGTTTCCATGAAAGAGGCAACATGTGTTTCACTGGTAAAACCTTTTTGTTTCTCCAACTCGATTTCACAAGGAGATAACTCACCCCCACAAGGCGGAAATCAGTCCTTTAAACAGAATCCAGATCCACGGATAGGCAAGAAGGGCCCTGCCTGACTCCTGGCTCCTCTGGGGTATAGGATAAGGATGAGGAAGATGAAGTCTGGTAAGGGGAGGGTGGCTCCCCCACTTCACTCCCCTGAGAAGCTGGATCCCTGACCAGCTCCCCTCCCTGTCCCTGGACCCCAGCCCAGAAGGAGGGGCAAGATGCAGATGAAGGCAAAGAGCAGTCCTCAGGTCCTAATTCTTGGGCTCCTGGCCCCTAATGAAGGGCCTGAGCAGTGGCCTTCCCCACCTAAGACCTTCATTTAACAAACTTTTGTTTTGTTTTCTTTTAATATTCATTCATTTATCCCTTCAGCATAAATTTATTGAACATCTACTACATGCCAGGTACTATTCTGGACACTGGGGACATGAAAGTTTATAGTTCAGCAGGGGACACAGACAAGTAAATAACCTCAAGAGCCCAAGGAGATGAAGGGGAGGCACAGGGTGCCATAGGAAACCTGACTTGGTCTGAAAGAATCAGGAAGGCCTTTCTGAAGGAAGTAGCCTTTCAGATCTGAAGGGCAAAGGAAAGTCAGCTTGAGTAGGAGGTGGAGGGTTGAGGGTGCAAGTGAGGATTGAAGGTAGGGAAGCATGTTCCTGAGAGAGGGACCAGCATGGGTGAAGGGTCAGAGGATATAAGATTGAAATCCTAAAGAAAAAGAGAAAAAAAAACTAGGTAAGGGACACATATTAATTTGGGTGAAGGGAAAGGCAATACACAAATAGTGGGTGACCTGCACAATATCACTAAGGAAAAGGAAGACATGGAGAGGTACACAAGGATGACAGACAACACAGTGATGGCAAACATTGATCTATGGGTGGATAGATGGGTGGACAGGCTGAACTATTAGGTATGTCTATGCAGGGGAGAGTGTGCCCATGACCATGTATAGGGTTGGCAGTCAACATTTCTACAAGCGTATTTTTATGCCCTGTAAGAATTTCCAGGTATATAGTAGAGCTGACAAAGAACAAGGCTGTAGTCACTTCTTGGCCACAGCCAGCTATCCAGAGGAAACAAGCAAGTAGTTGGACCTGTGGACTCAGGACCATGGTTACAGGGGACATCAAGCTCAATCGGCATAACATACAACACAAAAACATTGTTTCATTGGCGGGTAGCAACTGGGATCTTAAAGGTTTACAAGCAGCCATCTAGATGCAATGATGGGTCTCTCCTCATCCAGAGCAAAGAAGAATGAAGAAAACCAAAGAAGCATAGAAACAATGAGTCCAAGTGACTGGTACACCAGGCGATCCTCAGCCTATACAACTATGAGACCAGAAGAACTAGATGGTGCCTGCCTACCACTGTCAACTACTCAGAGGGGGATCTATGCAGGAGATCCTGGAAAAAGAGGGAGAACTATGTGGAACAAAACTCAAAATCATAAAATAAATAAACAAATAAAAGGGACCAGCTTTGCTGGTCTGATAGAGCCTGGTGGAACCCCTGAGACTATGTCCTCTAGCTACCCTTCAGGTCTGGAATTGAACTCATTTCTGTGGCTTCCAGCCAAACTAAAGAGAGGCATATGAGCTGAACATTTACATTAGGTATATACACTCCTTGGAGAGATCAATCGTGAGAGAATAGAAGGGCTGTGTATGCCCAAGGAGACAGCTCAGGGGGAGGGGCAGGAATGCATGGGAGGGAAGGACATGAGGAAGAGGAAACTATGGGGAGGAAGTGGGAAGAGAGTTGTTGCATTGTGGTAAATTGTAGTCAATGTCATGAGACAAAGTGTATGTGAGCTGCTCTATGGAAAATGAATTTGCTATGTAAATTTTCACCCAAATCACAATAAAAATTAAAAAATAAATGATAGACAACAAAGGTAAACACTATTACATAATCCTATATTATCAGTAACAACAAATTAACCTACAAGTGGATACACAGGTAGATAGGCAAGATGATCAGTATGGGTAGGCTAATGGGATTACACCCACAATCATATATAGGTTTGGCAGATGATATTTCTACATATATATTTGTATGTGTTATGTACGGTAATACTCATTTATATGGTAGAGCTAACAGGGGGCAAAATTATGAAAACTTCTTAGTCGTAACCAAACACCTTGAGAGGGTGGGTTGCTGGGTCTGTGAGCTCAGGACCATACTTATGGGGAACATCAAGGTCAACTGGCACAACATAGTCCACAAAGACATTGTTCTACATCCTACTGTGGTGATAGTGACTGGAGTCTTAAAAGCTTGCAAGTGGTCATCTAAAGGGCAACTATTGGTCTCTCTTCTAGAGCAAAGAAGAGTGAAGAAAATCAAAGATGCATGGAAACAATTAGTCCAAGGGACTAGTGAACCACATGAACCTCAACCTCCATGACCCTGAGACCAGAAGAACAAGATGGTGCCGAGTTACCACTGCCAACTACTCTGAAAGGGATCACACAGGAGATCCCGGATAGAGTGAGAGAAAATGTCGAACAAATCTCAAAATAAAAAAATAAAAGACCAGGCTTACTGGTCTGCTAGATACTTGTGGAACCTCTGAGGCTATGGGCCTTAGTCACCCTTCAGGTCTGGCACTGAACTCACTCCCTGAGCTCAACTTTCAGCCAAACAATAGACAAGCCTGTGAGATGAACAATACCACCAGGAAGGTACGCACTTAAAGAAATCAAACATAACAGACCAAAAGGGAAGCATTTTCCTAGGGACTAAGCTCAGAAGGCAAGAAAGGATAGGAAAGAAGGCCAAAGGGAGGAAGATGGAAGAGAAAGAAAAAAGAAAGAAATACTAAAGTCTCCCCATCCAAAATCCATAGCCAGTCCCAGAAGGCTTTCTAGGATTAGGACTTGAGCACTTCCTCCCCCTTCTTTTCCAATAGCCCCTCTTCCAGGAAGATGGTTAGCTGACTCAGAGCCGAACCTGAACTTTATTTGATGCCAGGCAGGAACCCAGACTGGTTGCTTGGCCCAGGGATTGCAGATGAGACCAGGCCTGGCTGTGAGCTCCCTGTAGGCAAAGCTGTCTTATCTTCTCCTCCCTCTCCCCCTTCCCCTATCACTGTGCACATGGTGTCAGAGGGATTTTATATATTTGGTTAGGCAAAGCCATTGTTTACTCTGTTGTTGTTGTTGTTATGTGCCGTCGAGTCGGCCCCGACTCATAGCGACCCCTCCTTGGGTTTCCGAGGCAGTATCACTACGGAAGTAGGATTGCCCAACCTTCCTTCCGAGGAGTGGCTGGTGGGTTTGAACCTCCAGCCTTCTGGTTAGCAGTCAAGTGCTTTAGCCACTATGCTACCAGAGCTCCTTGTTTACTCTAGAGACAGTCATCCCCCATAGGCCTATCCCATCTAGCCCACTGTTCTGACCCTAGGCTTCACCAGCCAGGCTTTCCAGACTTTCTTACTCCAACACCAGAGCCCACCACTCCCTTTCCTGCTCAGTGGTCTCAAACCTTTAGCTCAGTGAGCAGTCAATTCCTATCTCATTTTAAATCGCCCTCATGTGTAGCACAAAAATGGTTTGTGCTTGGCTACTAACCGTAAGGTTGGCTGCTCAATCCACTCAGCGACACTGCAGAAGAAAGTTCTGACAATCTACTTGGGAAGATTACAGCCACTGAAAATTCTATGGAGCATAATTTTACTCTGACACACATGGGATTGCCGTGAGTCAGAATCAGTGGGTTTGGGTTTCATGAAAAAAAACACACACAAAAAAACAATTGCCATCAAGTCAATTCTGACTCATGGTAACCCCATAGATGTCAGAGTAGAACTATGTTTCACAGGGTTTTCAGTGGTTGATTTTTCAGCAGTAGATTGCCAGGGCTTTCTTCTGAGGTACACCTGAGTAGACTCAAACTTCCAGCCTTTTGATTAGCAGCCAATTGTGTTATTTGTCCTATCCAAGGACTCCATCCCCTTGTGACATCGCTAATCACTGGAATCCAGTTGGGATGGGAGCTCACAAGGCAGAAGTGATCCTGGTTGAACATCACTGCCCGTCAGAAGCCACTCCCTTTTTGGAGGGAACCTGACTCTGCCTCCCCCAGGCTGCATTGCTCATTACTTCATCCACAAATATCTATTGAATGCAATAGGGAAAATGTGCCAGGCCCTGTTCTACAGGCTGAGAATACAGTGGTGAGCAAGATGGACAAAGTCCTGGGCTTCGTGGAACTTAACCAGGCAGTGAGGGAGGTGACACAAAATCTGCCGTGAGTGCTGTGAGGGGAAATAAAGCCAGGGAAGGGAGGAGAGAGATGGGCAAAACCAAATTCACTGCCATTGAGTTGATTCTGACTCATAGCAACCCCCACTGGGTTTCCAAAGCTGTTAATCTTTATGGAAACAAATTGCCTCATCTTTCTTCCACAGAAAAGCTGGTGGGTTTGAACCACCAACCTTTTGGTTAGCAGTCAGATGCCTTAACCACTACACTACTCACTGAGGAAAGGCCTTCCAGTTGCCTGAAAGAGTCCCCATCGACCTCAGGGGCCACAGCTAATCTGGCAGAAAGGAGCCCCCACCAAGCCCAGGCACAGTCCCTTCCTCACTGCATCCCTCTCTGGGCCAAACCCTGCTCAGCCCCAAAAAGGATAGCCAGTGGCTATCACCCCTCCTAATGCGAGCCCAGGAGCTCTGGTGGTGTAGTGGTTAAAGCATTTGGCTGCTAACCAAAAGGTCAGTGGTCCAAACCCACCAGCTGCTCCATGGAAGAAAGATGAGACAATCTGCTTCCATAAAGATTTACAGCTGTGGAAATCTTATGGGGCAGTTCTACTCTGTCCTAAAACGGTTGCTATGAGTCAGAATTGACTCAATGGCAGTTGGTTTGGTTCAGTTTTCTGGAAGCAGAACGCAGTGCCCACGATGCCCATCTCCCCCTATACTGGAGAGTTATAGACCACATTCAGGGAGGGCCTAGGCAGAGGGGAGGAAGTCGTGAGCCTCATCCCTCTCCCCTGGTGGGGCACAGCATCAGGAGGGAAGGCAGAGGCCTTGTGCTCAGTACCTTGGTCAGGACAGGGCTGAGAAAGGGAGAGGGCGAGTCCCAGAAGTGTACCCACAGAAAATAGCACTATGACCAGCCCTGAAATTGTGCCCCTGTCCAAATACCTGACACCCATTTTTTAGATAACTTTACCATAATATTGGCTCAAAGATACAAATCAACCTCATTAATCTTTTATTAGCACATTGTCACACTACATGAAAATTACGACTGTACCTGCCTTGCTTTCACTGATACAAATTGGTCCGTGACGCGCTCAAAGTCTTTTTTTTTTTTTTTTTCAGTTTCTTCTCTTTCTGCACTCAGCAGAGCAAGATCACAAAATCTGCCTTGACCTATGCAGGTTCTCAAATACAAAAGTCTTCGTTTTTACTTGCTGAATGATCTCTCACAGCTGGTGGTGGAAACTGTGATGGTTAATAGAAACTGCTCAGTGGGGCCCCCTTCAAGAGGTGCCTAGGGCACGTGTCATACCAGCCATATCATTCAACACACCTCTGGCAGGTCCAAAAGGTAAGGGCCGGGTTTTAGTATGGCAATGGAAAATGCCTTAATTGAGTCGGCAGCCCATCTGCGTTTGAGCCCTGGGGCTGGCTGTGTGACCTCAAGTGAGTGTCTTCCCCTTTCTGGGTCTCAGACCACCTCTGTCCCAGGAGGTATAGGTCATCTGACCTGGAGGGTCTTTGATTGTGGGTTCTCCTCCTTCCAAGGCTTCTGCTTCCTCACCTACTTCCTGGCCCAAGAATGTGGAGCCAGCACACTTATAGCAAGAAGGTCAAAGTCATGGAAAGTGGCTGCAGCCTGCCCAGGAGTCCCTCACTGCTGTCTACCCACCCTACTGGCCCCTGTTTCCTCCATCCAGTTTGATGGGGGCAGGGGGGGCCGGCTGGGTGGAAGAGTCAAAGAGATACTGTGTGGCTACATGGCTCAGGCTGGGAGAAAGACCTCAGTTCTTGAGCCCAGAGTTCCTCCTCAGCTTGGAGCTGGAACAGCTTCCAGCTTCCAGCTGCAAAATGGTAAAGTCAGCATTGAGGTATTAGGAATATTGCCCCCAGACTGCAAGCTGGCAAAGAAAAATATTGGGAAGAGAAAGATAGTGTCATGGATTGCATTTTATCCCCCCAAAATATTGTCAACTTGGTTGGGTTATTGATTCTCAGAGGTTTGGCAGTTATGAAATGTAATCATGCTTCATGACATGATATGATGAGATCAGTCAATCAGTTGTGAGAGGATTAGCGTGGGGTGTAGCACCCTTACTCAGGTCACAGCTCCAATCTGATATGAGGGGTGTGGCCTGGATCACCTTTCATAAGACGTAAAAGCAGAGAGAAGCGAGCAGAGAAAGAGGGACCGCCTATCACTAAGAAAAAAGACCCTGGAGTGGAGCACATCTTTTGGACCAAAGATCTTCTCCCAGATCTGATGGAGAGAAAGCCTTCTCCTGTAACTGGTACCCTGAGTTTGGACTCCTAGTCTCTTAAACTGAGAGAATAAATTTCTATTTGTTAAAGCCATCCACTTGTGGTATTTCTGTTATAGCAGCAATAGATAGCCTAAGACAGATGGTAAGGATGCATTCCTGAAGAATTACTCCAAAGCCTTGGGCAGCAGAGTCCAGGGCCTGTCCTCTGGGGGTTGCCTTTGTAAGGGAACTTATACCCAGAAGAGTCAGGCACTAGCACCTACTTTCAGGGGGGAAGAAGGGGCAAGAGTATGGGGGTGCTCGGGAGAGGGAACTATAGATGATCAGGAGAGAGAGGAAGTGGAAAAGGGGTAAGGAAAAATTTCAGCTGTCTTGGAGACTTCTTGGAGGAAGGGGCCTGGAGCAGGGCTCTGAGGCCAAGAAGGGTCAGGAATGACAGAGAAACAGAGATGTAAGTGTCTTAAGAGAACTGAAAGGTGTCTGAGAGTCGAGGAGGGAGAAGAGCAGGGTCAGTGCTGCCCAGCTGAGACCCATGTGAGCCCACAAGGGCATATTCAGATGAGGCTGAAGCCAGTATCCAAGGAGACCTTTGCTCAGTAGTCTAGACCAGCAGGATTCTAGCAGAGCACAGACTGGGGGGTGGCTGAACCCTGCTTGCTATGGGAGGGGGTCCCAAGAAGCTTCCAGGCTAGGGTGAATGTTCACACAACTTGAAGAATGTAATCAATGTCATTGAATTCCACTTGTAGAAATTGTTGAGATGACATATGTTTGTTATGTATATTTTTTGCCACAATAAAAAAGAATAACAAAATATTCTTTAAAAACAAAAAGCTTCCAGACACTGGACAGGCAGAGGCCATCTGCCATCTGGGCCTGGCATGAGCCGCCCATGAAGGCCTGGAGACAGGGCTTCCTTCCTCCCTATGTTTTTGTTCGAGTTGATTAAACCTGAGGAATTCTTGTGTCCAAGATCAGAGGCCCTTGTGGGTGTCTTCAGTGGCCACTGGTGATTAAAATCCTCAGAGGGAAAAGCGCTAACTAAGCTTAGAAGGAACTAACAGTGGACCAGAGGGAATGGGTAAGGCCAGAAGCACCCCCTAAGGACTCCCAGATTCTCCAGAGCACCTCCAGAATCTCAGCAACATCCCCAGAATTTGACCAATACCAAAAAGGCCCCTGGAACCTCAAAATCACCCTCAAGGACCCACGGAACTTCAGTGACATTCCAAACCTCGATGGCACCTCAGAACCTCGGCACCACACCAGCCTCAGCAAACACCCTCAGACTAGCAAATGGTCAAAGAGGTTGAAGCAAGATGGTCAAAGTCGTGGCAAGCAGTTGCAGTAAGTCTAGAGTCCCCCCTTGGTTATCACCCTCTTAGCCCAGGTCTGGCTTTGTCCCTGGGCACTCTAAGTCCAGTAGCATCCCTAAAACTTCTACAATATCCCAAACCTCAGTAGCACCCCATAAACTCAGCAACACTTCCAATCCCTAGTGGCACTGCCGAGAAAACAACCAAGGAATGCTTCTGTCCAGGAGCTGAGATGGGAACGGGGATGGCCAATGTCCTGTCCCAGCCATTTCTATGAGCCCTCAGAGAAGTAGTCAAGGCAGGTGGAACCACTACAGGCCCAGAATCTCAAAGTCTTCCACACCACCACCACCAAGTGCCTTAATGCTTGTCCCAGACCAAGCTTGATTCCATGCAGTGGGCTGGGAAGCAATGTTGGCTGGTACTCTAACCAGGAGAAAGCATAGAAGGCTCCCTAACTCATTCCCAGCCCAAGTCCTGCCATGCAGAAGGAGGGTCAGAAGTATCTTATGATCCAGTATCCCACCCTTTCCTGGAATTCACATGGCCCTCTCACCCATAGCCTCATCATAGCATGAGTGTTTGAGCGCTGGTGATGAGTGTGGACACTGGTGAGGAGGAGTAGGAGGTTGCTCAACTCTTCCAAGGGAGAAGCAGAACTGACTCAAAGGAGGGTAGGTAGGAGTGAGAGCATAGGACAAATGGAGCTTTCTTACTCTCACAGAATAATGAAACCCCCATCAGGAGAGGCAATCAAGAAAAGACTAGTGATATCAAGATGCTACAGAGGGTTTCCTGGCTTCAGAGTACTGACCAAAAGGTCATGAAGATTCCCTCAGGTATAAGAGCCCTCTAAGAACCCTGGCTTCTCCCTTCCCAGTACCACCTTCCTCCCCAGGATGGTGTCACCATGCTCTGGCCTTGAGATACAGACTTTGTGTTTCCCTCCTTCTTTCACCAAGGAACACTGGCTGTTGGTAAGATTACCTGAGTGCTCTCTCTTTGTTTCCTTGTTGACCACAAGAGAAGGCCCTCCATCCAATCTCTCGTCCACAAGTAGTCAGACCTTACTCAGACATGGTTCTTGTCCCTGCCCTTTGAAGCTCCCACTAGCTCCCCAGTGCCCCTGGGCCTAGCCATTTCCAAGTCTCCAATCTTATCCCTCAAAATGCTGAGCCCTAACCCCCCGTCCCACTGCTGCCTCCAGCCTTGAGCTCAACCCCTTGGTGTGCCATCTCCCTGCTCCCCTACCTGTTCCAATCCTACCTGGCCTTCCAGGCTTGGCTCCAGCCCCACCTCTAACAAGAGGCTCTCTTCACCTCTCCCTTCTGTATCTCTTCCTGTTCCTTTATTGATCACCCTGGGGAGTCCCTCCAGGCAGGCAGAGTGCTCCCCAACAACTAGGGCCACCTCCTCTGAGCCCTGGCTCCAGCTCAGTCTGGCGTCTGAGGAGGAGCCGCTGGTTGTGGGTCTTAGCGGTTCACCCTAGGCAGTGTCCCCAGCAGCACCTGCTTTAAAAGGTGTTTGATCTCCTCCCAGAAAGGCAGCTCCCTCCTTCCTACCAGCTCAAGCCCTGCCCCTCCTCCCGCCCCCAGACCTCGTGCCAGCGATTCCAGGATCAGAGGAGCCCACCCCACCCCCATCGCTCCAGCTCCAACGCACAGCAGGGTTGGGGCCCCACACTACACACAGGAGGCTTGTCTCCACAAACGGAGCCTCTCCACCCCCCAAGCCATTTGCCCGAAACTTGATCTTCTTGGCCCTCAGGGTCACCTCTGTGGCGGAGCCTGCAGGCCTTTGATGGCTGAGTTTCCCCAGCTGTGGCCACGGATGGGCTCAGGAACCCCCTACCCACACTCATTTGTCACCATCCATCACTCCAGGGATAGCACTGCTGGATGAATTGCACCATGTGGGAGGGGAACCACCAACTCGACTTTTAATAACATGGTCAGCATCCTGTTGACACCTAGCTGGGCTGAGGACCCTGCCTGTGGAAAGGGGACGGGGATTTGTCACACTTTCATAGAGCTTTGAGGATCCAATTCCAGGTGCGACCCAAAAAGGCCCCTCAGAAAGCTTTCTCTTTCATCCTCACAGCCTGGCTTCTCCCCAGGAGAGGGCCAGCGTTCTGAGGCCCTGCCGCTCCTCCCAGGACATTCCTGCAGTTCCCCCACCCCTCCAACCACTGCAGCCTCCACAGGCTGCAGGGACAGTCAGACCTAGTCTTCCATCACTGAGCCCAAGGGGCTGGCATAGGCTTATCATGCCCTCCCCTTCCCCTTCTACTAAGGATGCCCATTAGGCGTGTAAACAAGACTGAAGAATGGGAAGTGTGCTCAAAAGATGCTGTGGCAAGCCGGGAGGGGAGGTCATAGGAAAAGGTGGGGAGAAGAAGGGGACCCCAAATTCTCAGGTGAAGGGAGCTGGCAAGAGGCCTTCTCCTCCTTGAAGGAGAAAGAAGGGACAGCCAATTAGAGGGTGGCAGCCCAGGGTACACAGGTTTAAGATGTGAGATTGGCTCCCAGTGATGATGAAGATCCAGGAAGAGAGGGCACAGTGGTGAGGATGGTTGTAACCAGCAGAGGTCCACTTATTACAAAGGTGAGGGCTGAGACAGCCCAGGGAGGAAGGGGAAGGGAGAGAGAACAGCCCAATCCAAGACAGGGATCTCCAACTTCCACCTCATGAAGGGTTTTCTATGGAGAAGGGGTCAAAGCCACATCATAGAGAGAAGTGACCTTTGGCCCACTTTTAGGAAACCATGCTCAAGGAATGCTTACAAATACACACACTGAGAAGACGCCCAAGGTTGTAATAGCAAAAATTGGCAACGAGGTGGTATCCATTAATAAATTTCTGTAAGGTGGAATACTATAAAGCTGTTACAAAGAATGAAGTAGCTATTTTTGGAAGGACATGGTAGAAGCTCCAAGATATATTGCCAAGTAACAATGACCAAGAAAATGAGTTGTAAGATGTAATCCTATCTGATGTTCTTTAACATGTACATGTGTTGTGTGTGTGGTGTGTGTGTGTGTTTTCATCTCTATCTTTTTGTCTCTCTTCATGACCATGTGTGTATAAATACATGAAAAGCAAAGCTGGCAGTCACACAATGAATTTTTCAGAGTGGTTATGCTTGAGGAAAGGATGGGTTTGGGAGGATGGAGATTTTAATTTGTTTGAAATGTGTATTTTAAAAATTTGCATTGCATGTTTTTTTTTTTTTTTTTTAATAGCAAAAGGGAGAGATACTGTGTTGAAGCTTTCTGTGGATGAGGAGCTACGAAGACATCACTGAGCTGTGTGAAGTGGATTCATCCCCAGTCCATTATTGCACACCCCCCAGCCTGTCTGGGTGTAGCCATGAGACTAAGTATTCACCAATGAGATGGAAAAAGAAGTGTTGAGTATGACTTCCAGGTGTTTCAATGGGATACCATACAATGTTAAAGGACAATGATGAATCTGTGAAACATCTCATGACATGGATGAACTTAGAGACCATTATGCTGAGTGAAGTTAGTGTATCATAAAGGACAAATATTGTATGAGACTACTATTATAAAAAGTCAAGAAAAGGGTTTCACAAAAAGCAAAAAATATATTCTCTGATAGTTACCAAGTGTGGGTGGGGAAAGAAGGATAAACCCCCCCACACACACACACACACACACACGTGTGTGTGTTCTCTGTCTCTCTTCCTTCCACCTGGCTTGAGTGCAGTTGTAATGGCTGGGTCTCAAGCAACCATGTTGGACCATGAGGTGGAGGTCATGAGCTAGGTAGGATGGAGCCTAAGCAAAGCTAGAGCCCAAGCTAAAGCAGATCATAGGGCTAGAGAAGACCTCAGAGACTCCTGCTCTACTCTTAGTCTCTATCACATTCTGAGGAAACCAAGGTCCAGAGATGCCACATGACATGCTAGGGTCAGTGACTGAGCCAGGATAGTTTGGCCAGACTCCTCCTACTTTTCCACAGCTCATGGTTCTTTCCCCAAAAGCATCTCTTCTCAGAGCTTTTACTCTGCTCATCCTGTGGTGAGGGGGACCTGCCCTTTGTGATTTGGTCTTTGAATCAAAGGAGGAGTTAAGCCAAGTGGCAGGCCTAGGATGTACCTTTCAGAATTCTTTCTGGTGAGAACACAGAAGAACCTCTGTCCACTGGTGCCCACTGGCGAGTTTGGCGTCTTTCTCTCTTTCTATCTCATTATCTCTCTGCTTTTTTCTTCCTATCCATCAGTCTCTCTATCCCTATATCACTGTCTCCATCTTACTCTCTCTCTGTCTGGTTGACTCAGTCTTCCTGTCTACCATTTTTCTGTGTCTTGGTCTAACTCTGTCTCTCTGCTTCACTCTCTGTCTTTCATCTCTATCATTTTGTCTCTCTCCATGACTCTCTGTCTTTTCCTTTCTGTTTCTCTGTCCTGTTATTTGGTTTCTTTTTCTCTCTGAGTCTGGCTATAAAGTTTGGATCTCTCCTCCTAAAGTTTTAGGCAGCACCTTTTCCTAGTTAGCCGCTGTGTTGCCTAAATCCCTGGTGTTGGGTCCTGCCCCGTGTGGTCCTTGGTGCTGCCCCTGCCAGCTCCTGCCCTCTCCCCTTCATTACCTGCTTTGTCTGTTCCCTGGTGCTTCAGGAGGACAGGCGCAGAACCCCTGGAGTTTGCAGAGCCCTGGCTGAACTGGACGCTGTCTTGGGGGTTTGAGTCCTTAGAGCCCAGCAGAGAAGACAGGACACACAGAAGGCAAAGGTCAATGCCGCTGACTCTGCCAGTGAGGCTAGCACTGTCTCTCTCCTGCCACCCTACCATCTGTATCCCCTTTGAGGCAACGCTGGCCGAGGGGGCTGTCAGATGAGCCCAGGAATCAGTTGTTGCAGCCCCAGCTCTCCTCTGCTGGCTGCTGCTTGGCCAAAGGCAAGAACAAGAGGTTCTGGAATGACCCAAGACTCTCCAGAGAGTGCTCAGTGCTGGAGTCTGGAGCAAAAGGCCAGGAGAAGAACTGGATGGGATGCAGATGGGAGGGGGGGGCTTCTTTCTAATTTTGTCCTAGCTGAATGACCAAAAACAAGTCCTTTCCTTATCTGGGCCTTAGTTTTCCCATCTGTGCAATGGAGGGAGGCTAGCTCCCACACTTTCACTGCCAAGCTGAGTCTGAGACTCAAGTATCACATGAGCCTCTGGCCCTTCGGACTTGAAGGGAGTGGGGTGTAGGCCTGGGACGTTTCCACTGCAGGGGAGGGGAAGATGCTGGAGGGGGCTGGGTGCTGAAGTCCTGGTGTGGAGCAAAGACAAGTGCATGATTATAGGGGCTTGAGGTCAGATCCATCCCATCACTCCCCACATGATCTCAGAGCCTTTGTTTCCTCATCTGTATAAGGGGATAATCATCCTAGAAGATTCACAAATAGCCCTCCCTGGAAGATTCAGCTCTGAGCAGAGGCCCAGGGGGTGGGCCTTTGGGGACAGGTCTGAGGTCCTTTAGGAGCCATGAGGGGTGTCAGCTGGTGGAGGCTGAAAGACACCATTGTGAGAGGCAGGAAGTGAGCCCTCAGGGGTGGACTAATTACAGTCCCAGGCTCTTCCAGACAAAACCTGAGGCCTCTGAGTGGCCATTCTTCAGGGGAAGAAAGAAAACTCAAGGGCCTCATTAAGGCCTTTCATGCTGGGGCCAAGGAAAAGGCCTTGGAAGTCAGCACTGCTCCCTCCCCTCCTCTCCACCCCCACTAGCCCTTCTTGGCTCCTTCTGGGGTTGCAAGACTTCTGCCATCCAGGGAAAACCTCTTCTGAGTTGAAATCTTCTGAAAACTGCAAGAAAGACAATCAGGGAGGCAACTGGAAGTCGAGAGAAATCTGAAAGGGAGTAGGGAGCTAGCTACTGTGCTGCCCTGGGTTGTTTCTGCATCTGTAAAATGGGAGTGCGATCCAGCCCTGACTTGCTAGAATTCACTGAGGTTTCCTGATTACCTCAGCAGAACTGATGCCAGGCGCAAGGAAACCACTGCCTTTTGTTCTGCCACTCACTCCCATGCTACTGCCCTTTCTCCTGGGTACCTGCCTTGCCCACTGAGGATCAGGATGCAGGCTCTGAGTCAAATTTGGGACAAATGGTCTTTACTTCTCATGGAATCCAGAAGAAATACCTAGGATTGCAGATTCTTCTCTGTGCAAGCAGAAGCTGGGTCAGGTTTGCTTATCAATTCATTTATTCTTCTATTTGTTCATGCATACATTCATTCATTCCATAATGCTTTAACTTACCTCCAAGCACATCTTCTTTGCCCAGCCCAGTCCTGGGCACACAAACATGATCCCCAAAGGAACGTTCAGTCCAGCGTGGACAGGTCACCATCTGAGACAGGCCCAGGCCTCCATTTTACAGAGGGAAGTGCACAGTGTGGCAGAGGAAGAGAGGGGGAGACATTTAGCCAATCTGTAGTGTGAGTGGAATTGCATCAGGTAGAGTTGAGCAGTTTGGGCAGAGGGAATAGCACCAGCCAAGGCCAGGAGATGAAAAAGGGCTGGCCTGCTCTAGTGGAGGGGAGGCCAGAAGTGGGAGAGATATAATGATCAGATGGTGGAAATCCCAAAACTCATGCTTATGATCCTGAACCTGAAGAACTAGATGGTGCCCAGCTACCACTGTCTACCACTCAGAAAGGGATCAGTACAGGAGACAAATGATAGAGTGGAAGAAAAATGTGGAACAGAACTCAAAATCATAAACAAGACTAGGCTTACTGGTCTGATAGAGACTGGTGAAACCTCCAAGATTATGGCCCCTGTTGTTGTTGTTGTTGTTATGTGCTGTTGAGTCAGACCCGACTCAAAGTGACCCCTCCTTGGATTTCCAAGGCAGTATTACTATGGAAGTAGATTGCCCAACCTCCCTTCCGATGAGTGGCTAGTGGGTTTGAACCACCAGCCTTCTGGTTAGCAGTCAAGTGCCTTAGGCACTATGCTACCAGAGTTCCTATTCACCCTTTTTTTAGTCATCCTTTGGGCCTGGAATTGAACTCACCCCTGTGGCTTCCAGCCAAATAATAGGCAGGCGTATACAGTGAACATTGACAGGAGGTAGGTATATTCCTTAGAATAATCAACCACGGGAGATCAGAAGGGCAGCATTTGCACAGGGAGATACCTCAGAGGACAGGAACGCATAGGAAAGAAGGACATAGGGACGAGGTAACCACAGGGAAGAAGGGAGAAGAGAGCTGTTACATTATGGGGATTACGATCAATGTCATGAAACAGAACGTTTATGAACTGTTTTATGGAAAATTAATTTGCTCTGTAAACTTTCACCCAAATCACAATTAAAAAAAAAAAAATCATGCTTAGGCCAACACAATCACCTTAGATCTTTTGTGGGGAGTGGGAGGGAGGGAATGAAGAAGGAGAAGGGGGAAGAAGGAAATATTGAAGAGATTCAGGATGAATGAGCTGGGGAAAGCAGGATTCTGTGTCTCGGGTCTGACTGCAGGGGCACAGGGCTAGGATGCTGTGCACAGAGGTTGAGCCTAGGGAATAGATTGACCCCTATCTTGTAATATCTCTGAGGGACACTGCAAACATGCAAATGATTTGCTCTCCACTACTAACCTAAAGATTGACGGTTCAAATCTACCCAGTGGCGCCACAAAAGAAAGTCCTGGCAATATGCTTCTGTAAAGATTATAGCCAAGACAACGTTATGGAGCAGTTCTACTCTGTAACACTTAGAACTTCCATGAGTCAGAACTGACTCAGTGGCAGTAGGTTTAGACCCAGGTGGTAGCCATATCCAGTTATTGAGACAAAGTTTCCCAATAACCTCTACACATCCACCCTCTCCCCAAAATGGCCATGCGATGGCCTTTCCCAATACGACTTATATAGAATCTCAGACTGTCAGAGCTGTGAAATGACTTATCCACTCCATTCCCATCTGTTGTACAGATGGGGCCACTTACTTCCAGGGAGAGGAAGGGATTTGCTGAACAAATGCAAATCAGGTGACTAGAACTCAGGTCTTCTAAACCTTCTTTTGCTTCAGTTTCTCCTTGGGGAACCTGAAGGAATTGAAGTTTAGTCATTGCAGAGGATGTTCACTACATATAATGAGGCATCTTTAGGTTGGATGGCCAATGCCATCTCTAGACTGGTATTATCTTAGTTATCTGGTGGTGCCATAACAAGAAATACCACAAGTGATGGTTTTAAAGAAAATGATTTGTTGTCTCAGAGTCTTGGAATCTAGAAGTCTAAAGCAGGGCATTGGCCCTAGGGTTCTTCCTTGTCAGTTGCCCCAGATGTTCCCTGGCATTCTTTGACTGCTTGTAGATGTTATGTTTACTTGGCACCTGTTTTCCTCCTGTATGTGTGTGTTTCTCTTCTTCCCTTTTATAAGAGACCACTCAGAAGGATTAGGTTTAGGGTCCAGCCTACTCTGGTATGACCTTATTAGCATAACAAAAGAAAACCCTATTTCCAAACATGGTCACATTCACAGGTACAGGAGTTCAACATCTTTTGGGTAGACACAATTCAATCCTTAATAGGTATCTTTTACTCTGTGAAAATGATAGATTCTGGTCAAGGAGATTTTAAAATGAAGTCTATGCTGTCATAAATGTCCCCTTTGGACTCAAAACTATACCTCTACAGTTTCAAGGTACAGAATTCTCTAAAAGAATGAATTTCTTTGGATTAGTATCATTGATATCATGGCCAGTCCCAGGGCATATTTAGTATGGGGAAATATAAATAGAATCCCTGGGTTCAGATTTCAACTCTGCTTCTTACTTACCTTATATGAGATGAATTTCTTAACATTCTGTTAGCCTCAAATTCCTTCTCTGTAAAAAGGGGATAATTATACCTACCTCTGTACAAAGGACTGGGGCCTCTGACCTCTTCTAACTTCACAAAATGGGAGACAGATCAAGATCAATAGCCCAAGGATGATTCCTATCAGGTCAAACATGCTGCCACTGTCCAACCTTTTTTACCCATTTTAATATCAACTGTCCCTCCCAATAGCACTCTACTTTTCCGCTAGGTTTGATAATTCATTGCAGTGACCACACAGAACTCACAGAAAACATTCACAGTTTTGGGCTTTATACGGGAAGTAACAGGTTATAATTCAGTGCCAGAAACAACTCAGGATACAGTTCTTCAATCAGGACAGCTTCTTCTCAGCTGTGCCACAGGCATGCTTCTCTCTGGCCTCAGCCTCTTGGCCCTGCATCCCCTTAACCTCTGCCTTGCTCAGGTAAGTGTTGTTGTTGTGTGCCCTCAAGTCAGACCTGACTCATAGCGACCCCTCCTTGGGTTTCCAAGGCAGTATCACTACAGAAGTAGATTGCCCAACCTTCCTTCCAAGGAGTGGCTGGTGGGTTTGAATTGCCAGCCTTCTGGTTAGCAGTCAAGTGCCTTAGGCACTATGCTACCAGAGCTCCCCAGGTAAGCATTACAAAACTCTTTTAGTTCTGCAGATAGGTGCCCAGAGAAGTACCCTGCTCCACCAGCAAGCTCCTGCCCAAAGGCACTCAGCTTTCTTGCTCTGTGGCCCAGGAAGCTCATCACTCTGTCTCGTGCTGGTCTCTTGGTTCGGCTGCCTCTGCTACTGTTTTTTCTCTGCTGCTGCTTCTCACCCTCTCAGGGCAGGGATCTTGGGTCCAAGGACATGCTCCACTCCTGGCTCTTCTTTCTTGATGGTAGTGAGCTCCCCCATTTCTGCCTCTGGGATGGCTCATTTTAAGCCTAGTGGGATAGCAAAACTGACTGATCCCCATGTTAGGGTTCCATAGGCCTTATTTGCATGGCCTCACCCTCACAAGGATGCCATGCAACTTATTCACATTACTAGCAATCTATTCAGTCTCCTTGGTGGGCCACAAGTACCTCACATTTGCATAGTCTCACCCAGTCATCTGGTGGGAGTCATAAAGACCATAACTGGAAAGGCCGTATTAAGCAATTCAGTGCACCTCAAGTTCAAAGAGCCATATAGAATGCCTGGTACCCAGGATCTATTCAATGAAGAGTATCATTAATCATACAAGATAATAATAACAATAATGATGATGAAAGCAACAATGATGTGGTAGTGGTTATGATGATGGTAATGGTGGTGGTGAAGGTGATAGAAGTGGTGATGGTGGTGGTAGCAGTGGTGGTAGTGGAGGTAATAGAGGTGGTGATGGTAGTGATGGTGGTGATGATGTTGTTGTTAGGTGCTGTTGAGTAAGCTCCAACTCATAGCGACCCTATGTACAACAGAACGAAACACTGCCCAGTCCTGTGCCAGTCTCACAATCCTTGCTATACCTGAGACCATTGTTGCAACCACTGTGTCAATCTATCTTGTTGAGGGCTTCCCCTTTTTCACTGACCCTCCACTTTACCAAGCATGATATCTTTCTCCAGGGAATGAACGGTCCTTTCTGACAACCTGACCAAAGTAAGTGAGACAAAGTCAGGCCATTCTCTCTTCCAACAAGCATTCTAGCTGCACTTCTTCCAGGACCAATTTGTTCTTCTGGCAATCCATGGTACTTCCAGTATTCTTCAGCAACACCACCACTCAAAAGCATCAACTCTTCTTTGGTCTTCCTTATTCATTGTCTAGCTCTCACATGCATATGAGGTGATTGAAAATACCATGGCTTGGGTTAGACACACCTTAGTCTTCAAGGAGACATCTTTGCTCTTCAGCTCTTGAAAGAAGTCTTTTTGCAGCAGATTTTCCCAATGCAATATGTCATCTGATGTCTTGATGGCTGCTTCCATTGGTGTTGATTGTGCAGTCAAGTAATAGGAAATCTTTGACAACTTCAATCTTTTCTCCATTTATCATGATGCTGCTTATTGGCCCAGTTGTGAGGATTTTCATTTTCTTTATGTTGAGATGGAATCCATACTTCAGACTATAGTCTTTAATCTTCATCAGTAAGTGTTTCAAGTCATCCTCACTTTCAGCAAGCAAAGTTGTGTCATCTGCATATCACAGGTTGTTAATGAGTCTTCCTCCAACCTTGATGCCATGATTTTCTTCATATAGTCCAGCTTCTTGGATTATTTGCTCAGCATACAGATTGAGTAAGTATGGTGAAAGGATACAAGCCTGACACACCGTTCCTGTTTTTAAACCATGCAGTGTCTTCTTGTTCTGTTCAAAAGACAGCCTCCTGGTCTACGTACAGGTTCCTCATGAGTACATTTAAGTGTTCTGGAAATCCAGTTCTTCTCAATGTTATCCATAAATTGTTATGATCCACACAATCAAATGCTGCTTTTGCATAGTCAATAAGACACAAGTAAACATCTTTCTGCTATTCTTTGCTTTCATCCAAGATCCATCTGACATCAGCAATGATGTCTCTCGTTCCACATCCTCCTCTGAATCCAGCTTGCATTTCTAGAAGTTCTCTGTCAATATACTGCTGCAACTGTTTTTGAATTATCTTCAGGAAGATTTTACTTGCATGTGAAATTAATGATATTGTTTGATAATTTCCAAAATCTGTGGGCTTACCTTTTTTTGGAATGGGTACAAATATGGATCTCTTCCAGTCAGTTGGCCAGGTAGCTGTCTTCCAAATTTCTTGGCATAGATGAGTAAGTCTCTCTAGCATGGTATCTGTTTGTTGAAACATCTCAGTGGGTATTTCGTCAATTCCTGTTCTTCACCAATTCATTCAGTGCAGCTTTGACTTCTTCCTTCAATACCATTGGTTCTTGATCATATGCCACCCCTTGAAATGGATGAACACTGACCAGTTCTTTTTGGTACAGTGACTCTGTATTCCTTCCATCTTCTTTTGATGATTCCTACATCATTCAATATTTTGCCCATAGAATCTTTCAATATTACAACTTAAAACTTGAATTTTTTTCCTCAGTTCTTTCAGCTTGAGAAATGCTGAGTGTGTTGTTCCCTTTTGGTTTTCTACCTCCAGGTCTTTGGACATTTCACTATAGTAATTGACTTTGTCTTCTTGAGCTGCTCTTTGAAATCTTCTGTTCATCTCTTTTATCTTATTATTTCTTCCATTTGCTTTAGCTGCTACCCATTCAAGGGTAAGTTTCAGAATCTCTTCTGACATCCATTTTGGTCTTCTCATCCTTTCCTGTCTTTTTAATGACCTTTTGCTTTCTTAATGGGTGATGCTCTTGATGTCATCCCACAATTCTTCTGGTTTTTGGTCATTGGTGTTCAATGCATCAAATCTATTCTTTAGATGGTCTCTAAATTCAAGAGGGATATAATCAAGGTCATATTTTGGCTCTCATGGACTTGTTTTAATTGTCTTCAACTTCAACTTGAACTTGCATATGAGCAACTGATGGTCTGTTCCACAGTCAGCTCGTGGCCTTGTTTTGGCTGAAGATATTGAGCTTCTCCATCACCTCTTTCCACAGATGCAGTAGATCTGATTCCTGTGTATTCCATCTGGTGAAGTCCATGTGTGTAGCTACATTTTATGTTGTTGAAAAAAGGGTATTTGCAATGAATAAATCATTGGTTTTACAAAATTCTCTCATGAGATCTCCAGAGTTATTTCTATCACCAAGGCCATATTTTCTAACTACTGGTGATTCTTCTTTGTTTCCAACTTTCTACCTCAATCACCAGTGATAATCAACACATCTTGATTGTATGTTTGGTCAATTTCAGAGTGCAAAAGTTGGTAGAAGTCTTCAATTTCCCCATCTTTGGCTTTTGTGGTTGATGTGTAGATTTGAATAATAGTAGTATGAACTGGTCTTCCTTGTAGGCATATGTATATTATCCTATCACTGACAGCATCGTACTTCAGGATAGATCTTGAAATATTCTTTGTGACGATGAATGCCACATCATTCCTTTTCAATTTGTCATTCCCAGAATAGTAGACAATATGTTTGTCTGATTTAAAATGGCCAAAACCAGTCCATTTCAGTTCACTAATGCCTATATATCAATCTTTATGCTTTCCATTTCATTTTTTACAACTTCCAATTTTCCTAGATTCATACTTCATGCATTCCATGTACTGATCATTAATGGATGTTTGCAGCTGTTTCTTCCCATTTTGAGTCATGTCATATCAGCCAATGGAGGTCCCAAAGGCTTTACTCCATCCCCATCATTAAGGTCAGCTCTACTCTGAGGAGGCAGCTCTTCCCCAGTCATATGTTGAGTGGCTTCCGACCTGAGGGGCTCATCTTCTGGCACTATATTGGACAATGTTTCAGGCCTATTTATAAAGTTTTCCAATACTATATCAGTCAGTGTATTCATAAGGTTTTCACTGGCCAATTCTTTGAGAAGTGGATGGCCCTTTCCTTCTTCCGAGTCTGTCTTAGTCTGGAAGCATCGCTGAAACCTGTCCACCATGGGTAATCCTGCTGGTATTTGAAATACTGGTGGCATAGCCTCTAGCCTCACAGCAACACACAAGCCACCATAGTATGACAAACTGACAGATGAGTGGTGGGGTGATGATGGTAGTGGTGGCTATTTTGAGTGATGTTCCAGGATTTCCTGTCTCCCCTTGGGTAACAATAAGACCCAAAATCAGGGAAAATGGGGTCTAGCCTGACAATTCTTTGGTGTGAGAGGCTCTGGGCTCTCTGAAGCTATGTCTCATACTGTGAGTTTTGATTAAAAAGGTAGACTGGTTTCACAAGCAGGTGCCAAGGGCATGCTCCCAGGGAATGACACTATCTGCCTTCCCATGAGAAAAGACAAGTTAAGAACTCTTGGGAATGAAAAAGCATGTAGACACAGGCTCTTCCAGAAATGGGAAGTTTTGAATACCCCATACTCATGTGTTCCCCACCCCCAGAATCCTCATCCTTAGCCCTCCCTGCTCTAATATCTTCTATAGAGTTTATCCCTTTCTGTTGTTGAAAGAGCTCTGGTGGTGTAGTGGTTAAGGCATTTGACTGCTAACCAAAAGGTCAGTGGTGCAAACCCATCAGTCACTCTGCAGGAAAAAGATTGAGGCCTTTTTTGGGGTAGTTTTTGGTTCTTCTTGTTAGCTGCCACCTCGTCAGCCCTCAACTCATGATGACCCCATTTACTGCAGATCTAAATGTTGCCCAGTCCTTCATGAACCCCATGATCAGTTGAGGACTGGACCACTGTGATCCACTGGTTTTCTGTGGCTGATTTTTGGAAGTAGATTGCCAGGCCTTTCTTCCTAGTCTGTCTTAGTCTAAAAGTTCTGCTAACACTTGTTCACTATCCTAGCAACACACAAGCCTCTGCTGACAGACAAGTAATAACTGTGCATGAGGTGTGTATGAGTTCTCCTGCCTGAAAGTGGAGAACTCTACCACTGAAGCATCATTACCCCTACCATAATTGTTTATTTGTTATCATTTCATTTTTTATCATCTTTTAGAATGCATTAAGGAGCTCTGGCGGTGTAGTGGTTAAGGCATTTGGCTGCTAACCAAAAGATTGGTGGTTCGAACCCACCACCTGCTCTGTGGAAGAAAGATGAGGCAGTCTGCTTCCATAAAGATTTACAGCCTTAGAAACCCAATGGGGGTCGCTATGAGCCAGAATAGATTCAACGGCAGTGAGTTTGGTTTGGTTTTTGGTATAACATATGTTATAATTTACTTATTTTCTATGTTTATGCCCCCTCTTCCCATTAGAAGCTTCACCAGGACAGGAATCTTTGGCTCAGTGCTATATACCAAATACCAGGAATGGTGCCTGGTGCATAACAGGTGTTCAGCAAATAGTTGTAGAATGAACAAATGCTGAAAGGGAGGGATAAATGACTGCCTTTGTTCTCCCCATAGGCCCAGCTTCCTGGCTTGTTACTTGGTTTCTTCTCAAACAAACAGAGAGGGGTGGGGTGTGGCCCTGAGGGCCCAGCCTGTAGACTTTCAGACTGGACCCTGTCTGGGACTGTGGAGAGGACAAAAAGTGTTCAGCCCTGGAATCAGTCCCTGACGGTGGCCATGGCCTTCCGGGAGTCCAAGCCCTGGGTCCCTGCATCCCTGCTGAGCCAGAGGCTGAAAGTTGAGGAGAAAACACTGGGCCTGGAGTTCGAAGTCTTGAGCATGAGGTTTAATGAGGCTGGCAGATACGCCCTGCGCCTGTCCGCTGAGAACCTCCTGCAGGCCGGCTCCAAGGAGAGGGTGCAGTTGCAAGTGAATGGTGAGGACCCTCTCCCTGCCTGTTCTACTGTCACTGATGTCATTGAACAGCAGAATCTTGGCCAGAGCATTGCCCTCTCCAGGAACAAGTTTGTCTTCATCTTGCCCAAAGGTACAAAGTAAGGTTGGTAGTGGAGAGAGAAGAGCTGGAAACCTCTGCCCTGCCCCTTTGGGGTCCCAGAGTGCTTCAGTGGAATTGGGAGGGGCAGGGGCAGAGCTCTAGACTGACGCCCGAAGCTCTGCTTGGAGGACCTTGGGCAAATGTTGACCCTCTGTGAGTCCCTGATGCCTTCCGTGTGACTTGAGGACATTGGTACTGTTCATATACTGTCCAATGAGAAGGAACTAAAAGGACAGATGACGAAACAGCTTTGTGAGCACACAGCAGGCTCTGGGCCAGTCTGACTGTGGATGTTACAGCAAAGAACATCAGAATCAGCCCCAGATTGCCCAGTCCTGAGCACTGGACTGTGTGTGTGTGGTGGGGGGCAGAGAGGAGACCCAGACCTTACCTTCTAGGAGCTTCCAGAATAGGTGAATGGGCAAGAATGCCAAGCAGGAAATAGTTAAGTAAGCTGGAAGGAGGAGCAGATCCATGACTAGACTCTGAGGCCACCCAGGCAGGCTTCCTGGAGGAGGAGGAGGAACAGGAAGACATAGAGAAACCAAGTCCCAGCCTTCAGACAGGCAGAACTCAGGAGCAGGCTGAACTCTTCTCTCAGGTTGGTATGGGGGCCCCAGACCACCTCATTGGCTAAGAGCCCTTTCTCCTTCACCTGTAGGCTTGGACTCGGTGTCAGGAAATCGGGGAAGTACAAGGGATCCTGAGAAGAGGTCACAGCACCTACCAGGGAAATCTTACCCAAGCCTGCATGGCTTCTCAAAGGCTGTACAGCCTAGTGTCCCCAAGGGCCCTGCCTGCCTCCCCACTTCCTGGGGGACACAGTGAAACCCAGAGCCCAACTCTGAACCCCATGTCCCCTGACCAGGGTTTTGCAAGAATGACAGGCATGGTTGACTGATTCCAGGGCATGATGCATGGCTTCAGGTGGAAACACTGAGGTTGAATGGGGCCTCAGGACGGACAGCCCAGCAATTGGCTGAGGCCATTTTCCCTATCTATCCACACTCAGACCAGCCCTGCATGAACTTCGCCTCTTGGGACCACGAGGACCTGTACCACTACTGTGGCACCCTGGCTCTGCTCTGGGCCAGTGCAGACCTCATGTCTTGCCACTGTGGGGGCCTAGCCTATAGTGTGGTCTTCCAGGCACACCAGGCCCTGAGGCCACCTGCCTTAAACTGCTCACCAGGGGCCAGCCAGCCAGAGCCAGTGTCACTGTGTCCAGAGCCCCAGCTCCCCAGGCTGCAGGTGGGTGCTCCCTGGGTCCCACTTTGGTTCTGCCATCTCCCCACTCCAGGGCACAGGACCCAGCCTCTCTGATAAGCCTGGCCTGCTGCCCCCATCCCTCACTGAGCAGGCAACACAACTTCCCAATATGTATTTAATGTTCCTTCATGCCTTTTCTTGGCTTGAGGGCTCTTTTCTTTTAATCATTGGATAATGTTCCATAGATGTACCATAGTTTGTTTATCCATTCACCCACTGAAGGAAATGTTGGTTGCCTCCAATTTTTTTTTTTTTGTTGTTGTTGTTGCAATCATGAATGAAGCCACTATAAACATTTGTGTGCAGGTTTTTGTATGGATATAAGTTTTCAACTCATTTAGGTAAATACCAAGAACACAACTGCTGGACCATATGGGAGCTCTGGTGGCGTAATGCCTAAGGCATTTGACTGCTAACCAGAAGCCTGGTGGTTCAAATCCACCAGGCACTCCTCAGAAGGAAGACTGGATAATCTACTTCCGTAGAGATACCACAAGAAGGGGTCGCTATGAGTTGGAATTGACTCAGTGGGAGTGGGTGGGTTTGGTTTTGGTTTTGTAATAGGGGGGTACTGGTACCTAATAATTGTCTTGATTTGCAATTCCCTAACGACATGACGTTGAGCATCTTTTCATATGCTTTTTTGCCATCTGTATATCTTCTTTGGTGAGGTGTCTGTTAAGATCTTTTGCCCATTTTTAAAATTTGGTTGTTTGTTCTCTTATTGCTGAGTTTTAAGGAGTTCTTTGTATATCTTGGGTATAAATCCTTCATCAGATGTGTGTTTTGCAAATATTTTCTCCTACTCGATAGCTTGTCTTTTTATTCTCTTAACAGTGTTTTTCACAGATTTTTAACTTTAGTGAAGTCCAAGTTATCAATAATTTCTTTTATGGATTATGCCTTTACTGTTACATCTGAAAAGTCACCATCAAGCCCAAGGTCACCTAGGTTTTCTCCTATGTTGTCTTCTAGAAGTTATACAGTTTTGTGTTTAACATTTAGGTCAGTGATTCATTTTGAGATAATTTTTGTGAAAGATGTAAGGTCAGTGTCTAGATTTTATTTTACTTTTTTTTTGCATGTGGATATCCAGTTGTTCCAGATTATTTGTTGAAAAGACTGTTTTCTCCATTGGATTGCCTTTGCTCTTTTGTCAACTGAGTTGGCTGTATTTGTATAGGTCTATTTCTGGGCTCTCTTCCATTCCACTGATCTGTCTGTATAGTTTTTCACCAATTGGGTTGGGTTTTAGTTTGTTTTTGTTTTATGTGGTGGATGAGCATGCTCCGAGACCCTTCAGTCCCCAACCTCAATCTCTCATGTTCTTACTAGGTTCCAGTGGAGCCCCTGAGTGACCACAAGACTGAATTATCCTCTGTGTACCCACCCTTAAGCCCATCTAGCTCTTACCACAGCCTGGAGCGGCTCAGCCCTGAACCAGGATCCTGGCCACCTCAGACCCAGGTAAGGGTCAGGGGGTTTAGACTTTGACCATGGCGCAGGAGGCTTCCCTAATATGGCCAAGTTCTGTAACCAGGCAATGTGCCTGGTAGACCTCACAGCCAACACAGGTAGAAACTAGTAGAGTAAGTAGCCAAAAATTTCACATGTGTAGAAACTGAACCCCAAGGGTGCTTGATGTTATTTAATGCTAACATTTTCTGGGGGGCTTAGTACAAAAATAGTGTTTGGAACCCAAAACTTGATCAATTCCCATGTTCAGGGTGCCATCTGGCTTGAAGATGGTCATTTATAATATGGGCATCACGCATGGCCCTGTAAGACATGTGCTAAAAGGAACACTGTGGTGTGTGAATGTGCATGTTGGATTTTGGAGCCTAAGAAAGGCTTCTCAAAGGAGGTGACATTTCAGATGAAACTTTCATATATACATACATTCATCCACTCCTCTATCCTTCCATCTACTCATTCATCCATTTATCCATCTATCTATCCATGCATCCATCCATCCATCTCTCCCTCCCTCCAGTACTCCATCCATTTATGCAACATTTGTCAGGGATAGCAATTCTGGGACTTGGGTGGGCATCATATGAGGAGGGTCTAGAATAATCTGGTTGAGGCAAAGGATAAGATGGAAGATGAGCTGAGGTTGGAATCAAATGTTGGCAGTGGTGCCTGGCTCTCCTGTTGCACCACTGTTCTCAGCAGCCAGAGCTGGTCTGGTACTGAAGTGGAGCTCAGGGTGGTGGGCTGAGTCAGGTTGGGAGAGGACCCAGGATGGAGAAAATGAAAGGAATCAAGAGCAGAAGAGAGGGGGTGGATATTCAATTCAGGAGGCAGTGGGGAACAACCAAAAGGGTTTGTAGTGAGAAAGACACCATCTAGGCTGTGGCTTAGGCACATTGACCTAGTGGCATGTGCCAGGGGAACTGGATGGAAGTGCCAGGGACCCGGGGCAAAGCTCAGCCTGCTACGTGGGCCACTTTGGCTTCCATTCATTCATTCCTTAGTTAACAAATACTCTTTGACCACCTATTCTGTCCCCAGCTTTTTACCAATTGGATGAGCTTTTTCAGTTTGGGTTTTTTGTTTTGTTGGGTGCTGAGGGCATAGCAGTAAGTTGATCAAGTGGTTCTTATGTGAAGGTCTGTTCCCTCTGCCTGCAAGTTCCAGGCCTGGCCCCTTGTTTTGCTTCCTGACCTTCCCCTTTGTCCTACAGTTTATCATAGGACTGGACATGTAGAAGTCACAGAGCTTGGGGAGAAGCAGTCCTTCCTCTCCTGGTCCCCAAACATCCTAGCCACCCCAGAGCCAGGGGGCCACATGAACAGGACTTTCCAGACTGCAGCTCTCAATGCATATGAGAGAGAGGACACCGCTGCAGGGCGAGGGGGTTGACAAGATGGTTGAGTCTGCAGCAGCAGCAGCTCTAATTTCTGTTTTTTAAAGCCATCATCTCCCTGCCATGCTCCCTCTTAAAGTGTCAGATGTCTGCTTCTACCAAGACAAGAAAATAGCTTTCAAGGGAGAGGAAAATCGCTTCCCTCCTGGGGGGCCAGCAATCACAACCCTGACAATGGGGCCAGGAAGCCCTAAGGAACTGACAATGGAGAGTAGTTCTGTAGAGAATAGAGGGGCTGTGTCTTTCAGCTCAGGCAAACAGCCCAGTGGTTAAGCCTGAAGAATGCAGGCGCCTTTCTGATGCTGGGATTTAGAGGCTCAAAGACACAGCAGGAGGAACAGCAGCAAAACCAGGTTCTCAGTGAGGGGTGGGGCCCACAGGCTGTCCTTTGGGCCTGTGGGCCAGCTCCCTTGGGAAGTGGATATGGCCTAGAACCACAGGGACCCTCGAAACCATCCTCCCTTTCCCTCTTTGTTTGTGGATAGGGAAAATGAAGCTCCCGAAGGAAGGATTTAACCCAGCTCTCTGATTCTCAACTGAAGTAGAGGAGCAAGGAGCTGACAAGGGATGTGGGGATGGTGGGAAGAAAAGACTGCAAGCAGAAAGGATGGGGAGAGAATTGTATTCTTGGGGTGCAGCTCAACTTCAGTAACATTCAATTCAAGGCCAGGAATGGATGATTTCTGGGCTCCAGATGCAAATATCTAGGTTGAAAGCTGCCTCTTTCAGGAAGCCTTTAGGAGCTCTAGTGTCATAATGCCTAAGGCATCTGACTGCTAATCAGAAGCCTGTCGGTTCAAACCCACTACAGAAGCCTGTCGGTTCAAACCCACCAGCCACTCCTTGGAAGGAAGACAGGGCAATCTACTTCCCTAAATATAACGCCTTGAAAACCCAAGGAGGGGTTCGAGGGTTGACTCAATGGCAGTGAGTTTTTTTTTTTTTTTTCTAGTTTTCATTAACAAGGACCTTCCATGCTTTCCTTAGTCCTGCATCATCCGGCATTTCAACTACTCTATCTGTTGAATTTGTAGGCTCACAAGTTGTTCTCCAACTTGTGTAGTGTGGGTCATTTTTTCAACCAGAACTGATGCTGGTCATGGGTGTCTGGCAGGGAGGAAGTAAGAGGGAGATTAGGAATGTAATGATCAAGAATGTGTATGGCACAGGAGGCAGGGCTCAGTCTGGGCTGTGACCAAGGTCAGGGTTCAGTCTGTGACCAAGGTCAGGGCTCAGTCTGTGCCCAAGGTCAGGGTTCAGTCTGTGGCCAGGGTCATGGCTCAGTTTGACACGTCAAGGCTCAGTGTGAGCTTTAATGACAGACCTTACTTCTCAGTCATGGGCCACAGCTTAAAAAACTCACTGCCATTGAGTCAATCTCTACTCATAGCGACCCCTCCTTGGGTTTCCGAGGCTGTATCCTTATGGAAGTAGATTGCCCAGTCTTCCTTCCCAGGGCCCACAGCTTACACAGTTTCAAATGGCCATGCCGGTGCTGGTGACAGCATTCCCTGCATCCTGGACACCCACCTGGAATAATCAGTTGCCCTGAACTATTGTTACTGTGGCTACTACACATCTGACCTTCCCTTCTTCAGTCCTCACACTCCTATGCCTGTGAGGGGGAGGGAGTGGTGGGAGGGATCATCCCCCATAATATTTCCAGTATGTACAAGCACGGATGCCAGAACAGAGAGCACTCTCTGAGCCCCTGATCCATGAGTCAGGGAACGGCATGGGCAGGCAGGGGCTACAGAGGGAGTTTTGCCATACATGGGAGGGTGACCACCTCCAGATTCCGTCAGCCACATGCAGCTGCCCTTCTCCAGACCCAGCTACAGGGCATTTCTGGGCGACTTCCTTTCTGGGCAGAGCTCCACCAGATTCATCCCATCCCCTGATGCTGCCTCCTGTCGCCTCCTGGCTGGTTTGAGACCATATGGCTGCACCACCCCCAGGGTAAGGGGGAGTTTATCAGCCAGAAATGAGAGTGGCATGTCCAGTGCTGGGCAGAATGAGCAGATGAGGAAGGACCATAGGGGCCATTCCCAAGGAATTCTTCCAAGAGCCAGTGGGGCCTCCTGGGGGTGGTGGTGGCAGGGGAGGCCATAGCAGCCTAGAGGCTGGAGCCCCAGGGGTCTCTCTACTCCCGACAGGTTTAAGGACAATCTACCACTGATGGAGCTTTAGAGGGAAACTTTCAGCTGGAAATTCCCAGTGATGAAATTTCTTGAAATACCAATTTACAAATTCCTTGCTCTGAAGCTCTGGGAGCCATCCTGAGGGCTCGGGCCCTGGCGCTTCCTCCCACACAGC
>NW_006921820.1:3945538-3974724 GCF_000298275.1 Orycteropus afer afer | reverse complement strand
TTTTTTTTTTCCCCCCTTCCTTTTTTTCTTCCCCCTTTCCATTTAAAACACCTTTTCTTTTTAGCCCTGGAGGGGAAGAAAGAAGAAAAAGCTAATAAAGCAATCACCAAATGCCGAACACCTGGCTCTAAGCCTGTGGCTTCTGATTGTGGACTTGGCACCAGCAGCCGGGGAAGGAGAAGTGGAGGGGAACGGAGCAATGACCACAGAGCTGACAGTGGCTCGCCTTGCCTCCAGTCTCCTCACTGCCTGAGGTCCAGAAACCTGTCTCCCTCCCTTTGTCCTCTCCCTCCCTCTCACCCTCTTGCCCTTTCGTTTCCTCTCCCCGTCTCTCCCTCTCTCTCCGTCCATCTCTAGTCCCAGTTCTGGCTGGAGCCCCAAGCATGTACCCTCCCAGCCCTTCAGGCCAGCAACTGGGGTCCTCACGCTCCTTTCCTCTCTGTTCTTTTAAATTCATTATGCTTTTTATTGCTTGCTATTGCATACACTATTTCCATTGCCCTGGAGACTGGAATAGCTCAAGTGGGAGAGGCGTACAATATGGATTTCATTAACTTTACTGCGCGTTTAATTTCCTGGGGAGCTGGCCTGGCTCGGGGAGCTAAGCACCCCTTTGCTGGAGCCTCTCCACACTTAGTGCCTTCCCTTGTCTTGTGAGCCCCCCTCCTGCTGTTCCTTCCCCCTGGCATGGTAGAAAGGAGTGCCGCTGGCCCCATTTCACAGGTAGAAGAACTGAGGTTCGGGAAGGTACTGTTTGGGTTACTACCAATAAAGTATTGAGAGGTGGGGATGATGAACAGATTAGGTAAGGACTGCCAGCCCCCTCCCAGCCTGATGTCCCAGTTTCTCTGCACTGGGACCCCAAATAACGCCCCTCCTCCTTCCTTCCCGGCAGAGGTAGGCGTCTGCGCTCCATCAAATCCTGAGGATACAAAGGAGGTCATCTCCTCCTTGCAAATGAAGCAGTTTTATGGGCTTTAGAAAAACACTCCAATTGTTCCCTCAATTACCTCGAGCGGATTGAATATATTAATCTCTCTCTTAACTTGAGTTAGAGACTCGGCTGCCGCCCCTCCCCCAGTCACTTGCGACCCTCCACAGGCACGTGCCAGGGATCAACTCAGAGTCTCCTCACAGGTCCAGACAGCATGGTTCTGCTAAGGCTGTGTCCCTACCCTACCCCCCCCCCGCCCCCCCCCCACTACATCTGCCTTACATTTTTCTATCAATTTTCATTGATTTTCTCCTTTGCCACTATTTGGAGACTTTTCCTTGAGTAAATGCAATCAAAAGGGGCGGGGGGCACGGAGTGTCGAGACTGTGGAGAAGGAGGGGCTGGGAAGGAGCTGGATGCGACTCCCCCTTCTGCTCCTGTGACAACTGCCTCCAGCTTAAACACACTCTGCCCCAGGCAGCTGAGCCCTGTTAAAAGCTACCTGAGGTTTCCCTTTGTAGCTCTGTTTTCTTTTATTTCGGGGGAACAAAGGCACTGTCGAGGCGTTCCCAGAGAGCGCTGTCACCCAAGAAGGAAGGGCTGCAGACCCCATCACAGTGGTAGAGGGCTGGGACTGGCGGAGGAGGAGAGGCAGGGGCTGGCCCCAGGAAAGGTGGGGGTAGGGGGCACTTCCAGTAGGGGAGCCCCCCTCCTAGGAAGCAAGAGCACATCAGCTAACTGCACCACAATTCCTGTGCAGGCCACCGTCCACCAGCTCCTCTTCCTTAGCTGCACTGCAAGATTTTCTGCCGGGGTTGCAAGGGGCGGGCCGGGGTGGGGGGTTTGCTCCAAGGAGACCCAGAAGTCCCTGGGAATAGTAAATGAGACGGAAGATGTCTAAGTTGGAAGTCCCATATTTATGTCCTTGCTCAAGCCTGTCCCTCCACTCCAACACTGCCTGATTTCCATATTGGCTATATATACACCCTTGAAGTCCTATCAGCAGGATAGGGGCATGGGAAAGATTTAGAAGTCAGCCAGTTTAGGGTGAAAAGAGGTGCTTTGGGATCAGGTGGACCTGGGTTCAAACTAGGCTCTGACATTTATTTAGTAGCTGTGTGACCTTGTATAGGTTACGTCGCCTCCCTTGGCCTCCATTTCCACATCTGTAAAATGGGAGTGAGTAATTCTTCTGTCCTCAATGGCTGGAGGATCAATGGCTTAGTGTACAGTAAGCCCTGCCTCCAAGGAAGTGCTTAATGAATACTTGCCGCTCTAGGAATGATGGGATTCTGTGTTAGGGAAGGTGCATGTGTCTGTGTCTTGGTTTCTGCACCTAGAAAATAGGGTTGTTCCTTGTTGCCCAGCTGGCCTCCTGGGGGAGGGGTGTTGTGGACTTGTTGGCCTCACAGTTTCTGGGTCCCCAGGTCCCAGGCTGCAGGGTGGGGAAGGCCTGCCCAGCTTGGGTGCTAGTCTGAGAAGAGGCTCTAATAGCAGATTGTTGTATCTGAACACACCAGATGGTCCTGCTGCCCCTCCCCCCCTGCACTTCCCTACACTCCCCCCCATCCTGTGGCTGGCATTGACTCACACCTCCTGGAGGCTGTGTGTGAATATATGTGTGTGAATGTGTGTATGTGTATGTGTATGTGTGAAGAGTGGGGAGATGGAAAGGGAGGTGCCCACCTTTGACTTCCTCTCAGCCAATCTTTCTGGCAGGCCAAAGGCAGTGGGGGCCCTAAGGGAAGGGACATGTTTCTCCAGCAGGGATGTCCTAATTTAACCTCAGCTCCAATAGGTTCCAGGGGAGGAAAATGTGATGGCCTCGTCTCCAGAAATTACCTTCATCATGAGAGAAGCAGGGCAGAGGGAAGGGAGGGCCCAGTTATTGTGGCCTTTTAGGGTCATCTCCCTCTTTCCTCCCTCCCTTACATGCTGGGATGGCAGATGCACCCCGACAGATACTCCTGTCTCACAAATGCTGACACACAAGGACACACATGTATGTGTAACAGACCTACCACATCTTCAACATGACATGCAGAGTCCCCCCACTCACAAAGACAGATTCACATAGACACATGGTGAACATGTGGGGCACACACCCTTTCACACACAGGCCCCACCCACCTCCTTGAGCCCTCCTGGTTTCATCTCTGTACAACCCTCCCCATCCTAAGTGCAGCTTCTACAGATGAGAAAGAGGCTTCAGGGACATGGCATGTGTGATGTATGAGGTGAGATTAAAACTCCACTCAAAACAGATCTTTAATAAAACTCAAATAGTGGATGGAGGGGAAGGCTGACAGCACACAGTCAGCTAGCGTGGCCCTGGTGAGGAGCTGGCCTGTCAGGGGTCAGCCCAGCCAACCCCAGGCTGGGTCCTGGACTTGTGCTACAGAGTCCCAGGGGTCAGGAATAGTAGGGAGGAAGATACCAGCCCCTTTCTGGGGATAGATGGAGGATGAGTGTCCTTTCTTCATTTAGATGTGACAACCTGCTCTTGGGTCCAATGGCTAACCTACCTCTGCCTAGGAAGGTCATCATTCATCCATCCACCCATCCACTCATTCTTACATACATATGTACACTCGCCCAAGCTGGAAAGCAACTGAAACTGCCCTGGAGAAGGGTAAGGATTTATGAATAAAGATAGGAAGGCAGAGAGGAAAGTTGAGGAAGGTGGTACTGCTATGCCACCTTCCAGCTGTGGCACTTAGGAGGTGTTACTTAACCTCTTCTGTTTATAAAAGAGGGATGATCATAATATTCTCTATTAGTTTCTAGGATTGCTATAACAGAGTACCACAATGTGAGTGGGTTAAAATGACAGAAATTTATTCTTTCACAGTTTTGAAGCTTGAAGTCTTTTTGCAGGGTGTCAACAGGGCCATACTCTCTTTGAAGCCTCTAGTGCACGATCTTTTCCTTGTCTGTTCCAGCTCCTGTGTTATTGTTAGGTGCCGTTCAGTTGGTCCTGACTCATAGCAGCCCTATGTATAACAGAACGAAACCCTGACTGGTGCTGCGCCATCCTCACAGTTGTCTATGTTTGAGCCCACTGTAGCAGCCACTGTGTCAATCCACCTCATTGACAGTCTTCCTCTTATCATTGACTGTCTACTTTACCAAGCATGCCATCCTTTTCCAGGGACTGGTCCCTCATGATAACATGTCCAAAGTGTTGTTGTTAGGTGCCATTGAGTTGGCTCTGACTCATAGTGGCCCTATACATATCAGAATGAAACACTGCCCGGTCCTGTGACAACCTCACAATCCTTCCTATACCTGAGCCCATTGTTGCACCACTGTATCAATCCATTTCATTGAGGGCTTTCCCCTTTTTTGTTGACCCTCCATTTTATCAAGCATGATATCTTTCTCCAGGGAATGGTCCCTGTTCTGGTTACCTAGTGCCACTCTGACAAGAATATATACCACAAATGGGATGGCTGTGACAAACAGGAGTTTATTCTTACAATTTAGAGGCTTTAAGTCCAAGTTCAAAGTGCCAGGCTCTAGGGGCTGGGTGAAAGCCCCTCAACCTTGGGGTCCAGCTCTGCCTCCTGCTCCCGGCCCACTGGAGCTAGAGGCATTTCTTCACTCAGACAGCTGCTGGCTGCTGAGGCTAAGAAGCCCCAAGGTTGAAAAGTAAAAAGGCACAGTTCTGATGTTATCAGACCATGTGGCAGGCCATTAACTTAAGTCCGTTGTAAGTCCCAAGGTCAGCACAGCATAGTAGGCTGCTGAGCAACGACATGGCTACATGCAGGGTCCAAGTGTGCCAGAGGCTAGAGACCATTCTCAAAGATTCTCCTTAAATACAGGAAGGAGACCACATCCCAAAGGCAGCTACTCAGCTGCTTGTGGTTGATCCCACCATGGAGTTGACTGCCAGTCTCATCATGGGAAGTAACTATCACCAGCTTCCCAGCCACTCAACCAGGCCCAGCCAAGTTGACACACAAACATAACCACCACAGTCCCTTCTGACAACGTGACCGAAGTAGGTCAGATGAAGTCAGACCATTCTTGCTTCCCAGAAGCATTGCAGCTGTACGTGAGAAAAAGTCTCACTGTCCTCACTTCTAAGGAGCATCCTAGCTGTGTTTCTTCCAAGACAGATTTGTTTGTCCTTCTGGTAGTCTACGGCATATTCAACATTTTTACCAATACCACAATTCAAATCCATCCCTTCCACAGTCTTCCTTAGTCATCATTCAGCTCTCAAATGGATAAGAGGTGATTGAAAATACCATGGCTTGGGTCAGGTGCACCTCAGTCTTCAAAGTGACGTCTTTGTTTTTTTTTTTAACACTTTGAAGTTGAAGTCCAAGCTTCTGGTAGTCCCAAGCCTTCCTTGACTTGTGGCAGCATCACTCCAATCTCTGCCTCTGTCATCACATGACCATCTTCCCTGCACGTCTATCTGTTTATGTTTCTTCTCTTTTTTTTTTACAAGAACCAAAACCAAACCAAACCCATTGTTGTGAAGTCAATTCCAATTTGTCCTGACCCTATAGGATAGGATAGGACTGACCCATAATGTTTCCAAGGTTATCAGTCTTTAAAGAAGCAGACTACCATATCTTTCTCCTATGAAGCAGCTGGTGAGTTCAAACTGCCAACCTTTTAGTTAGCAGCTAAACTCTTTAACCACTATGCTAGCAGGGCTTCTTTATAGGAACACCAGACCTATGTTAGATTAGGGCCCAATCTGCTCCAGTATGACCTCATGTTAACTAATTCCATCTGCAAAGACCCTATTTTCCACATTCACAGGTACCAGAGGGTTAGGACTTCAACATGTCTTTTTAGGGGATACAATTTAACTCAGAACACTTGCCTCACAGGATTATGGAAGTGAACATATAGCAAATTTAAAGAATATAGTAAATGCTCACAAAGTGTTACTAATATCATTGTGCCGGGTGAATGCGAGGTTGCCTGACACACAAGAGTTGGAGGGCTGCATCCTAGGCAAGAGGGAACAGCTTAGGCAAAGACCCAGAAGCTTGAGAGAGTGAACTTGGAGACCCTCAGGGAAGGTACAGGGTAGTGGGCATGAGGACAGGTGAGGGGCCAGGCCATCCGGGGCACACATGGGGGGAAGAAGGCTGAGTCTGCCCCCTTACCCCTCATCCCAGCAAGAAGCCGGCATTTGAATCACTGTTCAGAGCCTGGCAGAGGCCTGTGGGTGGGCATGGGTAGGGGGGAGACATTATTTTAATCTTCCTTTTAAAGCATAATTGCTTTTTGACAGCAGACATTCCGGGAGGTACCTCCCCACAAGATTGCTTTCCAGGCTCCTCTCCTGGCGGAGACAGGCAGGGCAGGGCCAGCTCTGTGCTGCATTAATACTCTGCAAATGCGATTTCACGGCCTCAAATGAGATTAGGGCCAGAGGCTCTGCTCCCTGGGGCAGGACAAGGGGCTGCTGACATGGAGCAAGGAATCTGAGAGTGAGGGCTTGGAAGGATCTGGATGGGCCTGAATAAGTAGTTTCCTGTAACTGAAGCCCCTCATACCTGCTGGCTCATCCTGGCTACAAAGCAGTGGGGTGGAGGAGCTCAGAGATGTCTCCCCTACCCCCAGACTCCTCATATGCACTTCAGTAAGGAAAAGTGCTGTAGAACACAGCCTCTGCAGCCAGCCAGCTTGGCTCTTCTGCTCTTGGTTATGTGACCTTGGGCAAGTTATTACCCTTTCTCATCTGCAGAAGGGGGACTACAGCAGTACCTCCTTCATATATCTTGAGAACTGAGTAAAACACTTAGAATAGTGCCTGGCACGTAGTAAGTGCTCATTAACTGTTAACTATTATTATGAGGGTCACACACACCAACTAACTATTCATGAGGTAGCAGGAGAAGACCCTGAGGGCTTGGACTCTAGAGGAGGGAGGGCTATTGGGGAGCAGGCGTCACTGTCCCAAACCAAAGTAGGGGTGTGTGAAGAGTTAGTAGGAAGGAAGAAGGCACCCAATACTGATTTTACTCCCTCTTATTCAACAAGCACCCCTCTAACACCAACTCTGCCAGGCAGCATCCTGGGCCCTAGGGGCATGGGGAGCACCAGGCACAGTTCCTGCCCTCAGGGGCAACCCTGAACTAGGAAAGTTAGTAGTGAGTCATGAGTCAGGGCAGGGAAGGCCCAGGGGCTATGGGCCTGACCATCTCCCCATGTCCCCACCCCGGGAAGCTTTTGAAGATTTGCTGGAGGTTGTGGGATCTGCGTCTTGAAGAATCACCGTGAATTATTCAGAATGGCTTGCAGGGGAGAGGAACAGTTCAGGCAGCTGGAACAGAACATGTGAAGCCCAGAAGCTGGAGAGACCATGACCCATTCAGGGGACGAAAACGTGTGCAGTGCAGTGCAACTTGAGTGTGGGTGTGAAGCAGGGATGGAGTGAGATGAGATTGGAATGGATGGGGATGGGTAGCCCTACCAGCATCTCCTGAGAGAGTTAGACTCTCTTCTGAGAGCAAGAAGGCCCTCCTGAAGTATTTATTGAAACAGAAGAGGGGCTTGGTTAGATGTGTGGATGGCAAGAGTCAGGGGCACAGATTTGCTGGCCATTGGTTGAGTATACCCCCCCCAAGGCCTCTATGAGTGGACCTCCTACCCTACTTTTTCAGGATCCCCTCTGCCCCCTCCTCATGGAGAGGAAGATGTAGCCTTCATTGCTTCCCCTTTATTCAGTTCATTGTTAACGAGTTATTGATTTTTCAAAAGAAAAATGCCCAAAAGCCACATTGCATCTTTAGCAAAGTGATTCATGACATGACGATAGGACCTGGGCTGCCCCAAATGAGGGCTCTGGTTACTGAATGCTGAGTGAGCTCCTTCAATACAGGTCGATAAATGTGCCTGGTAGGAGAGTGGGAGAGTGGAAGCCGTGCTATGCAACAACAAGAACATCACGTTCCTTGACCATCACCCTCAAGTCCCCTGTTGGCAAAGCCGAGGCCACAAAGGCTTGTATTGGCACAACATGACATCCACATTCAGGAAAGCTCACTTCAGGGCCACCTGCCATGTGCCAAACATCCTTCTCCCATCTAATCCTCACCACAACCTGCAAGATAGGATTCACCTCACTGCTTTACAGATGGGGAGTTGAGGCTCTGAGAAGCAGGTAACTTGCCCAAATGCTTGCTGCAGTTCTTGGCCTGATTCCAAGCTGCCATGTTTTTATTTTATTTTTTTGCTGCTCATCTCTCTTTTTTTTTTTTTTTTTTTGCCTACTTGGGGGTTGTCAGTCAGGCTGACTGTCCCAGGGGCTGGAGCCCATGAGAACAAAGTCCAGTGAGACAGGTCACAGCCTCCAATACTCTCACTGCAGGCACAGGGATTTAAGCCTAGTAATCATTTACTGAGGAGCTCTGGTAGTGTAGTGCCTAAGGCACTTGACTTCTAACCAGAAAGCTGGTGGTTCAAACCTACCAGCCACTCCTTGGAAGAAAGGTTGGGCAATCTACTTCCGTAGGGATACTGCCTCGGAAACCCAAGGAGGGGTCGCTGTCAGGTCTGACTCAATGGCACATAACAACAACAACAACAACAATCATTTACCAAGCTGATAAAGGTCACCTCTGCATACTAAGGGGACAGGGGAGGGTCAGAATCTGCTGCCTCCAGAATCCCACTGCAGCCCACTTGGACAGCAGCCCCTGAAGACAGCAACCTGCATACTAGCCTATTGCTTGGCTAGAACTAGGGGCAGCAACCATTAGTGCTCTGGGCATAGTTCAGGGTGTGACAGTCCTGCTGGGCCTCTGTAGTCAAAAAAACCCTGCCGCTATGTATGTTGGGTAGAAATAGTATCCTCCAGATGTCCCTGTTTCTGACCTTGTTTCCAGGGTCCTGGCCCAGCTGTACCCAGATGAGTTCCAGGACACACCACCTCACTCCCTGTGGTAGTTAAGTTTGTGTGTCAACTTGGCTAGGCCTGGTTGAGTGACTGGGCAGCTGGATGTAGTTATTCCTCATGGTGAGATTGGTAATTAACTCTATGGTGGAATCTATTGGAGCAGCTGAGTAGCTGTTTGTTTTAGGGATGTGGCCTGCTTCCAGTATATAAAAAGCAACTTTGAGGAAGGTCTTCAGCTTATGGCACACTTGAACCCTGCATATAGCCAAGTTGTTGTTCAACAGCCTGTCATGCCCTGCAAATCTTAGGACTTCTTCTGGACTTGAATTAGTGGCCTGCATGTTGTTTGTTAACATTGGGACTGTGCCTTTTTACCTGTCAACCTTGGGCTTGTCACCCTCAGCACAGCAGCTGTCTGAGTGAAGAAAAGCCTCTAGCTCCAGCGGGACAGGAGCAGGAGGCAAAGCTTAAGCCCAAAGTTGAGGGGCTTTCACCCAGCCCCTAGAGCCTGGCACTTTGAATTTGGACTTAAAGCCTCCAAAATTGTAAGAGAATAAACTCCTGTTTGTTCAAGCCATCCCATTTGTGGTATAATTCCTGTTATAGCGGCACTAGGTAACCAGAACACTCCCCTTACCACCAGTGTGAAGGACTGCACATCAGAGTCTTCTACCTGTCTGGCCATCCTCATAAGGTCATGGGATATTTTCTGTATCTAGACTTGACCTCCTTAGCATTGCCCTAATTTAGGGAGTGAAAAGAAGGAGATATGCAACTCCTTTTCTTGGAATGAAAGAAAATGGTGATATGGTCCAATGGTTATGATGTGAGGTGTTGGAGCCAGCTAACCTGGATTCCAATCCCAACTCTGCTACTTCCAAGCTGTGCAACCTTGGGCAAGTCTCTTAATTTCTCAGAGCATCTGTTCTCATCTTTAAAATGGAGGTACCAACAATAACCTTTGTGGGGGCAGTGAATGTGAGGATTAAATGACATAGGGCAGGTAAACTCTTGTCACAGCATGTGGCATATAGTAAGTGCTCACTAAATGCCAGCAAGGATAAAAATGCAGTGATGATGATGGTGGGGACACCAGGGGACCCTGCCTTTCTGGCTCACCTAGCAGCTGCTTCAGTTAGGGTCTTGGCAAGGAAAAGAAGGCATTCAAATTCAGTGTTTGGAGGGGAGTTCAATAACAAAATTATTTGCAAAGTTGTGGGTGGGGCTTAGGAAAAACAGGATGGACCAACCCCAGAAAACCAACTACAAGGGAGGTTCTAAGATCCCTGCCAGCACCTCCCATGGCCAAACCCAACCACAGCTCAACAAGGGTTAGCCTCTTGGGCACAGAGCATGGTAGGGAAGATGGAGCTGGGATACAAATAGGAGATACCTAACACTGTAGGTGAGGAGAGGAGATGTGCATTCCATTTTCTTATGCTCACTTGGTCACCCATTTGAACTCTGGCAGAGAAGTTGATAGCCCTCTCCTTGGGCTTCTTCTTTGGTGTGAAGGAAGAACTGGGTCCTTTACAGATGGGGCAAACTTCCCCCCAAACACAGGGAGGGCAGGATAGAGGACAAGCTGGAGAGGCAGGCCTACAGAGAGAGGAGCTTAGAGGGTGCCCTCAGCTTAAACTCAGCCCAGTTCCTGGAGAGGTAGGGTGTGAACTAGCCCCCAAAGGGTCCACTGGGAGCCATAATTGAAGCTCAAAGCAGATTCCCCCCACACACACACACACACAAAAACCAAACTCATTGGCTTCGAGTTAATTCTGACTCATAGTGACCCGATAGAACAGAATAGACCTGCCCCCATAGGGTTTCCAAGCCTATAAATCTTTATGGGAGTCAATTTGCCACATCTTTCTCCCATGGAGTGCTTGCTGGTTTCAAACCACCAACCTTTTGGTTAGCAGCCAAGCACTTAACCACCATGCCACTAGGGCTCCTTAAGGCAGAGCCAGCCCCTCAAATCTTTCTGCAGAAACTGGGGGGCTGAGCATCATAGCTGCTATGAGGTCAGAGCAGCCCCTGAAGGTCCTAGCCAGGCAGCCTGTGGATTCCCCACTGCATTCAAGGAGGGGCCCTCAGGGAGACTTTCATCCTTCAGCTAACAAATGAGCACCTGCTGTGTACACTGCAGGGCTAAGGGGAGACAGAGGCAGATGGAGCCCAGAAACCCTCAAGGGTAACTGTCTCAGTTAACAGATGTACAAATAAAAACTGAGAAAGGGGCACTTAACTCCCATGCCCTGGGCTCCTGTTTATTAAATACCAGGTTGTTGTTGTTGTTATGTGCCATCAAGTCAGACCCAACTCATAGTGACCCCTCCTTGGGTTTCTGAGGTGGTATCACTATGGAAGTAGATTGCCCCATCTTCCTTGTGAGGAGTGTCTGGTGGATTTGAACCGACAGCCTTCTGGTTCACAGTCAAGTGCCTTTGGCACTATGCTACCAGAGCTCAAAATGTAAGAATTGTCATGAAGCATCAAACACCTTTGGGACAAAGGGAGCATTGTTAGTAAAGAATAGGGGATGAAGGGAATCAAGGAAGACTTCCTGGATGAAGCATCTTGAACTGCATCCCAAGCAGCCAAATGCTTTAATCACTATGCCACCAGAGCTCTTTCAAAATTGGATTTAAGTAGGAGGAAAGAGGACATTTCTGGTGAGGAGGCTGCCTGGAGAAAGCTGTAGTAGTGGGAGTGAGCCTGAAGGAGAAGAGAGAGAGAGGCTGCACTATCTGGGATGGGGTGTGAAGGCATGAGTGTTAGGCCAAGACAATCAGACTTTCCCTGCAGATATCTTCACCTTCCTGGCTGGAACCTGGGAGAATCTGCCAAGTCCAAGGCTGTTTAGCAGGGGAAAGAGCAAGAATTTATGGAGCACTTACTGAGTGCCAGACCCAGTACTGAGAGGTTCACTGGCACGTCTCATCCATTCCCGTTTTCCTCATTGTACAAGGAATGGAACTAAAGCTCAGAAACGGTTCGTGTTTTATCCAAGGTCACACAGCTATGAGCTGTTATTTACCACAAAATCACATTGCTTAAGTTTTCCACCTCATCCATCCCTTCCCCTCCCCAGAAGCCCAATTCACATGCCAAAAAGATATGGAGAGAGAGCGATGGTGGGGTGGTGGGGTTGGGGGATGGACAAGAGGTATGGGAGAATACTAAGGTGGAAGGAAGGCGATGGAGAACAAAAGGTCAAGTTTGAGGGTTCATGGAGACACCCTCCCCAGGGACACACGGCATGCATGAAAAAACCAGTTGCTGTGGAGTGACTCTAACTCATGGTGACTTCGTGTGTGTCAGAGTTGAACCATGCTCCACAGGGTTTTCAATGGCTGGTATTTTGGAAGTAAAACATCAGGCCTTTCTTTGGAGGAGCTTCTGGGTGGACTTTATCTTCCAACCTTTCAGTTCCAGCTGAGAGTGTTAACCGTTTGCACCACCCATAGACTCCACTGTATGGAGCCAACCCAGGCCCAAAATCCTGCCTCCCCAAAGCCAGGCCCCAGGACATAGCATGAGAGAGTGTGGACAACCGTGAACCACCTATGAACTTACGCCTTTCCAGGAAGTCTTCTCATGCCTAACAAAGCCTGTGCAAAGCCAGGTGAGGAACCAGGGCTCAGACAACCCTTCCTTCCCCAAGGGCCAGGTGAAAACCCAGTCCCAGTGGCCTGCCCCTCTGGAGCAGTGTAATGGCTGCATTTAACCCCTGGCTCCTGCCTAATGATGCTGCCCCAAGTGCTCCCTCCTCTTTCTGCTTCTGTGGCCAAGGCCTCTGCCCCAGGGGAACAGGCTTACCTATTAGCTTTGAGATTAACCATTACTTGCTTCCCCTCCCACTGGAATCACCCTGAGTCATCAAAGATTGGGGCCATTGGGCAGGGGTCATTTGGGGAGCTCTTTTCCCTCTGCAGGAGGAGAAAGAGTTCCATCAGGGGTCCTTTCCTGGGTAAGGGGAAGAGGGAGGCAGAGTAGCTAGTGTGCATTCTGTCCTTAATGGAAAAGCTACTCCCAGCCTCCAGGATGAAGGCCCTCTCACGGGGGGGGGGCGGGGGGGGGGGAAAGCAAGTCTAGGGGGAAGGTTAGCATAGGCACAGGAGAGGATATCCCAGGGGTCCTTGGTCCAGAGAGATAGGCAGGCAGTGAGTGAGGTGACGAGAAATCTCCTTCCCAGGGCTGCTGAGTGTGCATGGCCCACTAGCACTGGAGCCAGACGGCCTGGAACCAGCATCCAATTGCATTATCTTTTTCCCAGGCAGAAAGACCACAGGGCTGGGGGGCTACATCAACAGAAAGCTCAGATGCTAGACAGGCTGCTAGGTGAGAGCTCAGAGCCCAGGGACAGCCCTAAGGAGGAAAATCTGTGTGGAGGAGCTGCTAGCAGGGCTGAGACTACAGTGAGGCAAAATGGAAAGGTGAGACAAGATTATAGCAAAGTGGAGGGTGCAAAATGTAAGGAGGCACTCACTGTTAAGTGCCAACCTTGTACTTGCACGACCCTGACAGTGAGTGCCTCCTTAAACTTTTCTCCCCATGTGTTTCTTTGCTGGTTCTCCACCCCCTGACCCTGATGCCCCAGTCTCCTGCTCTAAGCAAGCCTGAGCTGAAGGGAGAGAGGTACCTCAGGGAGGCTGGGAAACCCCTGACTAAGACCCTGTCCATGTGTTCTGGAGCCCCAGTGACACCACTCTTGCTTGGCAGTCCTGGAGGGAAGAAAACTAGGAGTGGGACTCCTGGCTACCATCCCCAAATGTCTGGGTGACCTAGGCCAGTCTTTTCAGTTCTAATCAAAGATAAGGACTCAGTTTTTCTGCCTCTAAATTAGGGAGAACACTGCCTCCCTTTCTGAAGAGGGCATGGAAGGAGGAAGCTGGGAGATCTCAGCAAAGCAATTGGTTCCTGCTTCTTACTGATAAGGTAGGCCTACTCTTGAGCCCCAAACGAAGGAAGACAGAAAGAACCCCAACGTGGGGTCTAAAACAGCTGGCAGATTCATGAGGCAAGCCAGAAAGGTTTCCCAAACATCTCAAAACCCTATCCAGCATCCCAAATCTCTTCTTTATTAACCCAGGATTCTTGCTTATCCTTAAAGGCCCAGTTCTGACCTCACTTCCCCAAGAAGCAGTTCCTACCCCATGTTAAGGGCCAGTCACTCCTCATTCCGCCATCTCCTCAACATAAAAGCACTTAGAACTACACTTGATGTGTATTAAGTGCTCAATAAAAAGAACTATGTAATCATTTTTTGTGGAGCTCAGAATTTAACCATAATCTTTGGTTCATAATCCAGCATCATTGTCGACTCATACATGGCCCTCTTTAATCCTTTAATTATAATTTATTCTCAATAATATAATAAATACCCATTAACTGACCATCCACTGCAAGAAACAGAACACTAACATATATACTTGTATGTTACTTCCTCATTTTCCCACTCCTCAAAAGAAGATCATTCTTTTTTAATTTTTTGGCCGTGTCTCCTCCACTCACCTCTCACCCCTAGTAACCAACAGGAAATCATTCTCTTGAATTTATGTTTATTCAGTTTATATTATATTTTGTTTATTTGTAATTATACCAGTGAAAGACTACAGCACCCAAGAAGTCAGGATGGCTGCCGATTCTTTAAGAAATGATTGTTTTATCGACCAGATTGTAAACTCCTCTAGGGCTACGCCTGAGGCGGAGTCTCCTCCTCTCCAGCAGTGAAGGGTGTTTGGTGAATCTTTGATGGGCTGTTCGGGGTACCAAGAGCAGGAAAGGTGAGGACCAAATACCAGACAGCAGGCAGGACACAGCTCCAGAAACAGAGAAAAGGGTTTCTGATTCCACCCCACTACATCTGAACAGGTATCTCTGTGTGACTTCTGCCCTGCTCTGTGATGTCACACAATGTTGCCCAGGTGATCCAGCTGGGTGGAAGAGCCCACTGCTTTTCCAAAGTGCAGAGAGAGGGCCACTTCTGCTTTCCTCTTGGGAGTGTCAGGAGGCAAATTGCCTGGTTGCTGACCCCTCCTGCAACTGGCCATGGCCCAGACTCCCCATAAAACCTCCACCCACAGAACATATCACTGCTGAGAAAGATCCAGACTTCTCCCTCACCCGCCCACCCTTTCCCTTTCCCCTGTCCAGTCCCAGAGCTGGTGTACAGCACCCCTGAGACCACACTGACACTCCATACTGCTCATCACCTGCAAAGACCCCCAAGCACTCAGGCCAGCTGTCTGGGCAGAACTGATGCCCAGTCATCTGCCAATGCCAGGTATTGGTACCCAAGACTGTTAAACAAGGCCAAACACTCCTGACTCAGAGAGGATGGGACGGAAGAAGAAAAAGGTGAGACCTGGGAGCATGGATCATGCACCAGCTTGAACTCATCTCTCCTTTGAAGTTCCTTGTTTTTCTTTGCTCCTAAACCATGAAAAAATCTTCTCTTTTCTGGGCCTCAGTTTTCTCAGCTCTAAAATGGGAAGTGAGGTGGTCTCTGTGGCTTTTCCAGGTTAGACGCCCTATACGCTTGTTCCATGTGGGATCTGAGGCACGCTCATGGGTGTGTGTTGATACTGACTACCCTTACCTGGTTGTTACCTCTTTAAGGGCATTACATTTCTGGCCCAGAGAGAAATGTAGTTTGCTCTAAGGCATAGCACCCTGTCCCTCCTCCCCATCTGGAAATGCAGCTGTGCCCTCTTGTCACTGGGGTCATACAGGCCTGTCCAGACAGCCCACTGAGATGGCTCATTATCACCCTCCATGGCCTCCCAGGAGACTCCAGGCAGTGCCTATGCCCTGCTGGCCCCACACTTTACCAGTCCTGGCTCTTACCTTCCTGATGCATTAATTCCATAAGAGTAGAAATTGTGTCTGCATTAATCACTGTTGTGTCCCTAGCACTCAGAACAGTGCCTGGCACATACCGAAAAAGCCAAACCAGTTGCCGTCAAGTCAATTCTGACTCATAGAGACCACAGGAGTAGAACTGTGCTCCATAGGGTTTGTTCAATGGCTGTGATCTTTAGGGAAAAAGGCCTGGTGATCTACATACTTGGAAGCAGACTCGCAGACCTTTCTACTGAGGTGTCTCTGGCTGGATTCAAATCATCAACCTTTCAGTTAGTAGCTGATTGCTCAACTGGGATTCCACCTAGCACATAACTCACTGCCGGTGAGTCAGACCCGACTCATAGTGACCCCTCCTTGGGTTTCTGAGGCAGTATCACTACAGAAGTAGATTACCCAACCTTCCTTCCAAGGAGTGGCTGGTGGGTTTGAACCACCAGCCTTCTAGTTAGCAGTCAAATGCCTTAGTCACTATGCCATCAGAGCTCCCCTACCTAGCACATTTGTTGTTGTTGTTGTTGTTGTTGTTGTTGTTATGTGCCATCGAGTCGGACCCGACTCATAGTGACCCCTCCTTGGGTTTCTGAGGCAGTATCACTATGGAAGTAGATTGCCCCATCTTCCTTCTGAGGAGTGGCTGGTGGGTTTGAACCGCCAGCCTTCTGGTTAGCAGTCAAGCACCTTAGTCACTATGCTACCAGAGCTCCCCTACCTGGCACATAGTAGGTGCTTAATAAATAGCTGTGGCAGAGTGACAGCACCTTGCCAGGAGGGGACTAAAATCTCAGTGCAATGATATTCAAACAGTTCAATGTGAAGCCTTCCTTAGCTTCCCCTAACTGGCAGGGCTGAGCCCATGCCCTTCATTGTGTCACATACCCCTAGGGATGGCAGAAAGCACTAAGAGCACAGGCACAAAGGTACTTGCTACCCTAAACAAATAATTAGAGGTACCCAGACCCCAATGTGATTTACATGCTTATTACCCTTGCCTTGGCATCTCTGGTTCTTAGTATGTCTGCCTACAGCCCCAGCTGAGCTTTTGCCAGTCTCACCCTATTCCACCTCCCCCTTTGCATCTCCTTTTGGAATGTCACACGTTTAAGACCAGACACAAGGTCGCCTGGCTTGTAGGGCCTGAGCTGCCAGCTGGCCTCTGATCCTGATTTCCATTTGCCCACCCGACCTGGATTCCAGGGTCCAGGGAGCATGTATGGGCCCCTGAGCAGGAGGCAGATTGGTTTGATTGGATTTGTGACTTTGGGAAACATTTTCAGTAGCTGGATAGACTCCCCTACAAGGATGTTAATAATAATAATGCACACATAGCATTGTTGTTGTTGTTGTTATGTGCCGTCAATTCGGACCCAACTCATAGCGATCCCTCCTTGGTTTTCCGAGGTGGTATCGCTAGTATTTCTTCTTCTGTCAGTCCTCGTTGTTGTTAGTTGCTGATGAGTCAATTCTGACTCAGGGTGACCCCAACATGTGTAGAGTGGAACTGCTCTGTAGGGTTTGGAAGCAGATCCCCAGCCCTGTCTCCTGAGGTGCCTCTGGATGGATTTGAACCATGAGCCTTATAGTCCATAACTTAACCGTTTGCACCAGGTGACATTTAAAGATTTTAGTCCTCTTTATATATTAAGAATATTAATTCTTTTATATATATTGCAAATATCTTCTCCAGTTTTCCCCCCCCCTTTCAATATTATAGTGAATTTTGGACCACTATAGAAGTTGGTATGGATTTTTTAAAATGCAATCAGATCTGTCAATCCTTTCTTTATGATTTTTGACTTATGTGTCATCTTTTGAAAAGCCTCTCCTGCTCCCAATACCACAGCTCCTATTGCTACTGCCAACAGGACCGTGTACTTGGGTAGAAGCCTGAGTGGGTACACATTGTGGTCTATAGACCTCCCCACATGTAAAAAACCAGAGTTAGGGCAGAGATGGCAATAAGGAGCCCTGATGGGACAATGGCTAAGTGCTTGGCTGTGAACTGAAAGGTTGGCAGTTCAAACCCACCCATTGACTCTGCAGGAGACAGATCTGGCCATCTGCTCCTGTAAAGAGTACAGCCAAAACCCTATGAGCAGTTCTACTCTGTCACAGGGGCTTGCTATGAGTCCAAATCCATTCTATGGCACCTAACAACACCAACAACAAAAATTCCAGTTCTGGCTCTGCCCCCATTATCTAAGCTGTCTGTTTTTGGACAAGGGGTTTACTTGGAGTCTGTTTCCTAATTTGTAAAAGGGCCATGGGGAGGCCTTAAAGCAGGGAAAGCATAGGGCACACATATGCATTTCCCTCCTAACTATAAATACTATAACTCCCAGGCAAGTTTAGATGCTGGAACTAGAGGGAACATGGGGACTATTTTTAACTCAAAATCCTATGATACAGCTGTCCCTGATCATCATTCAACTGAGGCATGTTGACCCCCAAACCCAGTGTCCCTTCCTGTGCCCCTGGCAGAACCTCTCCAATGGGTGTGTGGCTTTCAGACAAAGGCCCCTTCTGGAGGGTGGGACTGGGCTTCTTTGCCTCTCACAGTCTCTCAGGTTGCTGGGGCAGAGTGATGGCAGGAGGAGAGAATGTGGGGGAAGGCAGAGAAGTCTGTCTCCTTCCACCCCTCTCCCCACCAGCACCATTTAAGCCTCTGTCTGAGAGAGCTGACTCTAACGGGCCATTGGCCCCCACACTGCTGGTTCTATCCTCCCACCTCACCCTTGCCCCCACTCCCCACATCCAAAAATGCCCTGAGTGACAGCCCAGATTTCTTCTGGACATCTGCTGGCTAATCCTGGCTTATGAAGGGCAAGGCAGCCAGTGTGGAGGTGAGACGTTAGAATGAACATCTTCCAAACCTGCCCATGTGTCAGGTCCTGGTGACATAGTTGAGAGTGCTGTGCTTTGGGATCAGGCAGCCTTCAGTACCCATACCCAGCCCTGAATCCAATGGCTTCAGATTGGTAGGACTACCTACCTATCTATCTGGTAGGTGAACCAGCCAAAGCCTTGTCTGGAAAAGTCAGCTACTGATTTCTACCCCCTAGTAGTGTTAATGAGTCTCTGGGTGATGCAAATGGTTAAGCATTTGACTACTAGCCAAAGTAGCTGGGGCCTGAGGTAGGTGGGTATGGTGCTTGGGGGGCTGCTTTTCCCTTGGGAGAGGCTCTATTTTAAGGCCTGGACCTGAGGTAGGCAGGCTCAGAGGGGTTAGGAGCAACTAAGGGAGATGAACTTGTCAGTCAGTTTGTCATCCTGTGGTGGCTTATGTGTTGCTGTGAGGCTAGAGGCTATGTCACCAGTGTTGCAAAATGCCAGCAGGGTTACCCATGGTGGACAGGTTTGAGCAGAGCTTCCAGGCTAAGACAGACTTGGAAGAAGGAAGAAGCTATCTACTTCTCAAACAATTGGCCACTGAAAACCTTATGAATATCAGTGAAACATGTCTGATATATTACTGGAAAACTTTATGAATAGCCCTGAAACATTGTCTGATATATAGTGCCAGATAACGAGCCCATCAGGTCGAAGCACTCAAAATTTGACTGGGAAAGAGCTGACTCCTCAGAGTAGAGACAACCTTACTGATATGGAAAGAGTAAAGCCATCAGGACCTCCATTGGCTGATGTAGCACAACTCAAAATGAGTAGAAACAGACGCAAACATCCATTAATAATTGGAACATGGAATGTACGAAGTATGAATCTGTTGAAAGTTGTCAAAAATGAAATGGAACACATAAAAATCAATATCCTAGGCATTGTTGTTGTTGCTGTTAAGTGCCATCGAGTCGGACCCAACTCATAACGACCCCTGCTTGGGTTTCCAAGGTGGTATCACTACGGAAGTAGATTGCCCAACTTTCCTTCCAAGAAGTGGCTGGTGGTGGGTTTGAACTGCCAGCCTTCTGGTTAGCAGTCAAGTGCCTTAGGCACTATGCTACCAGAGCTCCCTAGGCATGAATGAGCTGAAATAGACCAGTTTTGGCCATTTTGAATCAGACAACCATATGATCTACTATGCTGGGAATGACAAATTGAAGAGGAATGGTGTGGCAATCATTATCACAAAGACTGTTTCAAGGTGTGTCCTGAAGTACAGTGCTGTCATTGATAGGATAATATCTACATACCTACAAGGAAGACCAGTTACTACTACTATTATTCAAATCTCTGCACCAACCACCAAAGCCAAAGATGAGGAAATAAAAGATTTCTACCATCTTCTGCAGTCTGAAATTCACCAAACATGGAATCAAGATGTGTTGATTATCACTGGTGACTGGAATGCAAAAGCTAGAAACAAAGAAGAGTTACTGGTAGTTAGAAAATATGGCCTTGGTGATAGAAATAATGCTGGAGATGGCATGATAGACTTTTGCAAGACCAATGACTTATTCATTGCCACCTTTTTCAACAACATAAGCAACAACTATACACATGGACTTCACTAGATGGAATACATAGGAATCAGATTGACTACATTTGTGGCAAGAGGTGATGAAGAAGTTCAATATTTTCAACCCAAACAAGGCCAGGACCTGATTGTGGAACAGACCATCAACTGCTCATATGCACATTCAAGTTGAAGTTGAAGACAATTAAAACAAGTCCATGAGAACCAAAATATGACCTTGATAATATTCCTCCTGGATTTAAAGACCATTTAAAGAATAGATTTAATGCACTGAACACCAATGACCGAAAACCAGAGGAATTGTGGGACAACATCAAGAACATCATCCATGAGGAAAGCAAGAGGTCATTAAAAAGACAAGAAAGGAAGAAAAGACCAAAATGGATGTCAGAAGAGACTCTGAAATTTGCCCTTGAGTGGAGAATAGCTAAAGCAAATGGAAGAAATGATAAGATAAAAGAGCTGAACAGAAGATTTCAAAGAGCAGCTTGAGAAGACAAAGCCAATTACTATAATGAAATGTGCAAAGACGTGGAGTTAGAAAAACAAAAGGGAAGAACACACTCAGCATTCCTCAAGCTGAAAGAACTGAGGAAAAAATTTAAGCCTCAAGTTGCAATAGTGAAAGAATCTATGGGCAAAATATTGAATGATGTAGGAAACATCAAAAGAAGATGAAAGGAATACACAGAGTCACTGTAAAAAAAAAAAAAAAAAAAAATGGTTGATGTTCATCCATTTCAGGAGGCAGCATGTGATCAAGAACCAATGGTATTGAAGGAAGAAGTCCAAGTGGCACTGTAGGAACTGGCAAAGAACAAGGCTCCAGGAATTGATGGAATACCCATTGAGATGTTTCAACAAACAGGTGCCTTGCTGGGGGTATTTACTTGGCTATACCAAGGGATTTGGAAGACAGCTACCTGGCCAACTGACTGGAAGAGATCCATATTTGTATTCATTCCAAAGAAAGGTGAACCCACAGAATATGGAAATTATTGAATAATATCATTAATATTGCATGCAAGTAAAATCTTACTGAAGATAATTCAAAAACAGTTGCAGCAGTATATTGACAAAGAGCTTCCAGAAATGCAAGCTGATTCAGAAGAGGACATAGAACAAGGGATATCATGGCTGATGTCAGATGGATCTTAGCTGAAACAAAGAATACCAGAAAGATGTTTACTTATTGTGGTGGTTAAGGTTGTGTGTCAACTTGGCTAGGCCTGATTGAGTGGCTGGGCAGCTGGATGAGTATTCCTGATGATGAGACTGGTAATCAACTCCATGGTGGAATCTACAGTGAGCAGCTGAGTAGCTGCTTGAGGGATGTGGTCTGCTTCCTGTATATAAGGAGAAGCCTTGGGGAATGGTCTCTAGTTTACGGCATGCTTGGACCCTGTGTGTAGCCGTGTTGTTGTTCAGCAGCCTGCCATGCTCTGCCGACCTTGGGACTTACAATGTACTTGAATTAATGGCCTGCCGTGTGGTTTGGTAACATTGGGACTGTGCCATTTTATTTGTCGACATTGGGCTTGTTAGCATGAGCAGTGAGTAGCTGCCTGAGTGAAGAGATGCTTCTAGCTTCAGTGGGCCAGGAGCAAGAGGCAGAAGTGAAGCCTAAAGTCGAGAGGCTTTCACACAGTCCCTAGAGGCTGGCACTTTGAACTTGAACTTCCAGCCTCCTGAATTGAAAGAGAATAAACTCCTGTTAAGGCCATCCCATTTGTGGTATATATTCTTGTCAGAAAAGCACTAGGTATCCAGAACACTTATGTTTTATTGACTATGCAAAACCATTTGATTGTGTGGACCATAACAAATTATGGATAACATTGAGAAGAACGGGAATTCCAAAACACTTGATTGTACTCATGAGGAACCTGTACATAGACCAGGAGGCTGTCGTTCGAACAGAACAAGAGGATATTGCATGGTTCAAAATCAAGAAGGGAGTGCGTCAAGGTTGTTTCCTTTCACCATACTTATTCAATTTGTATGCTGAGCAAATAATCTGAGAAACTGGATTATATGAAGATGAATGTGGCATCAGGATGAGAGGAAGACTCATTAACAACCTGCGATATGCAGACGACACAACTTTGCTTGCTGAAAGTGAGGATGACTTGAAGCACTTCCTGATGAAGATTAAAGACTGCAGACTTCAGTATGAATTACACTTCAATACAAAGAAAACAAAAATCCTCACAACTGGTCCAATAAACAGTTTCACAATAAATGGAGAAAAGACTGAAGTTGTCAAGGACTTCATATTACTTGGTTCTACAATCAACATCAATGGAAGCAGTAGTCAAGACATCGGACAACTTATTGCATTGGGCAAATCTACTACAGAAGACCTTTTTCAAGTGATGAAGAATGAAGATGTCTCCTTGAAGACAAGGGGGCACCTAACCCAAGCCATGGTATTTTCAATCACCTCATATGCATGTAAGAGCTGAACAATGAATAAGGAAAACCGAAGAAGAGTTGATACTTTTGAGTTGTGGTGTTGTAGAAGAATGCTAAGAGTACTGTGGTCTGCTAAAAAGATGAATAAATCTGGAAGTGAGAATGGCCAGACTTCGTCTCACCTACTTTGGTCATGTTGTCAGAAGGAACCATTCCTTGGAGAAGGATATCATGATTGGTAAAGTGGGGGGTCAGTGAAGAAGGGGAAGGCCCTCAGTGAGATGGATTGACACTGGCTGCAACAACAGGCTCAGGTATAGCAAGGATTGTGAGGCTGTCACAGGACCTGGCAGTGTTTCATTCTGCTGTGCATAGGGTTACCATGAGTCGGAGACAACTTGACAGCACCTAACAACAACAACAACAGTTTGAATCCACCCAGAGACACCTTGGAAGACAGGCCTGGTGATCTGCTTCTGAAAGATTATAGCCTTGAAAACCCTATGGAACAGTTGTACTCTGCACACATCGGGTCAGCATGAGTTGGAATCAAGTCAATGGCATGTAACAACAATAATAGTAGTGTTTCAGGCATATGGAGAGTAATGCCAGAAAAGCCCATGCAAGCACCCTACTCTGCCCCTGGCCCAAAGGAGAAAATCAGAGGAAGGGAATTCCCTCCCCAATGCTCATCAGATGGATTTGTGGGACTTGAGACTTCAAGGGGTTTCACCATTACCACAGTTCACTCTCTCCACATGACCTCAACAAGTATACCTTCTATTCCCCAATAAAATTCCTCCAATGCAGGCACAGGGCTGAGGACACCCATTGGTCCTGCTGCAGGTACATCTCTGGAGGAAACCTGCAGATTCCCTTTCAGATATGGGAAGGAAAGAGGCTGGAAGACCTGACCCACTGCCTCCCCCATCCAGGCCTCACATTTGGCCCAAGTCTTCCCTGACCATGAGCCCAGCCTGCTCAGCAGGCACATGCTTGAAGGCCTCACCAGGAGGCGCCAGCCTGGCAGTTGGCCTCTCACTCAGAAGTGAAACCTGAGCAATTCTCAACAAACCCTCTGCAGGCTTTATTTCCCAGAAGGCTGTCCCTGAGGGGAAGGCACAAAGGAGGTACAAAGAAGGGGAACACAACTCCTGGCTACAAAATATCTGGTTTGGCCCTGGGGCTGCCAAGAAATCAATGAGAGCCCTTGGGCAATGGCCATGCTGGATCCTCACTTCTACAACCCTAGGGAGCTCAGGATAGTCCCTGAGCCTTCAGAGCAACCAGGGGCAGCTGGGGCTGCTATCCTAGGGGGCTCCTAGGAATCTGGGAGCAAGAGGGTCATTAGTCATTTCCCCTAGCCTCCCTGCAGGAACTTCAAACATGCCAACTACCAGGAAGACCAAATCACAAACCATTCTAGGTAGTCCCATTGGCCAGGTGGGAATATTGAGTGAGGCTCACAGAGGTAGCACAGGGTTGGGGGCACAGCTGGGCTGAAATCTAGGCCTCTTGACCCTTCCCAGCCTGCTACTCTCATTTCTATGGCACTAAATCAGGAAAACAAACCTGCTGAGGGTGGAGTGGGGTCGGTCATGGAGACTGCAGTGAGGGTAGAACATTGGGAAGGAAGCAATCTGACCTATGAGGGGAGGAAGTGGTCCCTGGGGCTGCTCCTGTCTCCTGCCTCCTACTGGCAGGAGCTCTTTCTAAATACTGCCCCCCCTTTCCCATCCATGCCCCCCGGCATGGAAATGGGGGAAGGGAGGGGTAGCTCTCTTTGACACCTAACCAGATGGTGACGTGTCTATTAGGACACCAAGGGAGGGCAAGGGGGTGTCTTCCTCAGAGGAAGAAGAGGGGCTTCTTTGTGGTGTGGGAACTTTGAGAGGGAGCTTCCTCACCTCCTAATTATAGCCCCAGAGATACTGTGGGTTAGACTGCAAACTAACTACAATAAAGTGAATATTGCAATAAAGTGGGTCACATAAATGTTTGGTTTCCCAGTGCATATAAAAGTTTTGTTTACCCTGTACTGTAGTCTATTAAGTGTGCAATAGCGTTACGAAAAAGAATGAAATATTGTGAGAATTACCAAAATGTGATACAGAGACATGAAGGAAGCACGCATTGTTGGAAAAATGGCGCTGATAGACTTGCTCACTGCAGGGTTGCCACAAACCTTCAATTTGTAAAAAACACTACATATGCAAAGCTCCATAAAGTAAAGAAGAATGAAAGGAGGTATGGCTGTAGTTCTTTTGTTAGGCAAGTCAGCAGAGTCTGGGGAAAGAACACTGGATGTGGGAACAGCTAGGGCAAAGGGAGCTTGGTGTGTGCAAGAAACAGTCTGGAGGGGAAGCTGGTGTGACGAGCAGAGTGAGCAAGGGAGTGCATGGGATGAAGTCAGCTCACTTGGCCACACTGCATAGGGCCTCTGGGCCATCGTACAGCTTTGAGTAGGTCATGGCAAGATTTTCAGCAGTGGAGTGACTGGTCTGATTTAAGTTTTGAAAGTATTACTCCAGCTGCTGTGGGGAATGGGGTGAGTTGGGAAGGGAGGGAGGGCAGGAAAGAAAGTGGGGAAAGCCATCAGGAGGCTAGTGCAGAAATCTAGGGGTCTTGGACCAGAAGGCTGAAGTGGAGAAGGCAAGAAATGGAGAATACCAGATTCTGGATATGGTTCGAAGGTAGAACTGACAGGATATGCTGACAGATTGGATATTGAATGTGAGGAGGTTGAGAGAGAGACAGAGGAGCCAAGGAGGACTCCAAGTTGTGGCTTGAACAACTAGAAGAATGGAGCCACCATTGACTAAGACAATGAAAAGAAAAATTGACATAGAAGGGGAGGAGTCAAGAGTTGGGCTTCAGCTTGCTAACTCCCAGGAGAGCTGCTAGGGGGTGGGTCCCGAGTAGCATGGAGCTCTTATGCATAGCCACCCCAGCCTGTGGTCAGGAGAACTGAAGTAGCATCCACAAAAGCCCTCCGAGCTGAGCAATGCTCAAGCATTCCATCCTTCCCTTTCCCCTCTGCCTTGATGACTTCTAGGAGACAGAAGGGATAGCACTGAGTTCAGTTAGGAGTAGGGGGTTGACCTGCGTGGGTTCCAGACAGGCTGGTCCAACCCTTCACTGTCCAGTTGGGAACATCAACCCTCAGAGTGTGACTGGCTTTGAACTACATGGGCAGAGCTGGTTTAAACCCAGACACTCAATGCTCCTTAGGAGCTGGCCAGACTGAGCCAGGGACTCAGCCTTCCACTGTTGCCAACAGGGCTGTTTTGGTTACCTAGTGCCGCTCTAACAGAAGATACCACAAATGGGATGGCTTTAACAAACAGGAGTTTAACAATTTTTGGAGGCTAGAAGTCTGAGTTCCAAGTGCCAGGCTCTAGGGGCTGTGTGAAAGCCCCTCGACCTTGGGCTTCAGCTCTGCCTCTTGCTCCTGGCTCACTGAAGCTAGAGGCATCTCTTCACTCAGGCAGCTACTGGCTGCTGAGGCTAATAAGCCCAAGGTCAACAAATAAAATGGCACAGTCCCAATGTTACCAAACAACATGGCAGGCCATTGATTCAAGCCCTTTGAAATTCCCAAGATGGGCAGAGCATGGCAGGCTGTTGAACAACAACTCAGCTACATGTGGAGTTCAAGCATGCCATAAGCTAGAGACCATCCCCAAAGTTGCTTCTTTTATATGACAAGTAGACCACATCCCTAAAGCAGCTACTCAGCTGCTTGTGGTTGATCCCACCATGGAGTTGATTGGCAGTCTCATCATGGGGAATAACTATCACCAGCTGCCCAGCCACTCAACCAGGCCCAGCCAAGTTGACACACATCCTTACCTACCACAAGGGTCAAAATGTTCACAGGGCCCTCAGTCTTCTTTGGGGACCTGTCTTCCCCTCTCGGTAATGGGACATTGTTCTCAAGGGCCCTTCACACTTTGAAGACATCCCCACCTGACAGGGCCTGACCTGGAATGCCAAATCTTATAGGCTAGGCTCTCTAGATGAAAGGGTCAGCCCCTAGTAGTCACCTCAGAGCCCCATCTCTGACCTAAGGAAGTCCACTGCTGCTCTCCCAGGACTAGCAGTGCTCCTCTGTGACCCCTCACATACTTGGTGCTAACTAATCAACAGGAAGGGCAAGGCTTATTCCCCATAACAGCCCTCTGTACCCCATATCCCCAGCTCTGCCACCTTCCCTTACTGCCCATTGTGCCTCTTCAGGGCATCAGAAAGTCCCTCCCTTCCTACTTTGCTGTCTTGGTTCAGTGTTCTGCTTTCTGGTTTGTCCTCCCTGGCTCCATTCATACAATATCTCCCAATCTTCAAGGCCTCCAGTAAAAACTGTGTCACCAGGGCATGTGACCTCCTCTCGCTTCATGAGGGGGAGGAGAGAACCACCATCAGCATCAGCCTAAGGCTGATTCCTATGAGGTGGAGGTCACACCACCTTCTCTCTCCAACCTTTTTACAAGTTCTGACACCAGCTGTCCCCCCCCATAGCACTCTCTTCTCCTCTGCTGGGTTTGATCATTCATTGCAATGACTGCACAGAACTCACAGACAATACTCATGATTATGAGGTTTATTAGATAAGTAACAGATTACAATTCAGGATCAGGAAAGACCCAAGATAGAGTTCTTCAGTCAAGTTAGTGTCTTCTCAGCCATGCCCACAGGCAGGCTTCTCCCTGTTTTGCAAACTTAGGGTTGCATAGTATTCCATTGTGTGTATATACCACAGTTTGTTTATCCATTCCTCAGATGATGGGCACTTAGGTTGTTTCCATCTCTTTGCTATTGTGAATAGTGCTGCAATGAACATGGTTATGCTATATAACCATATCTATTCATTTCCTGGCTCTCACTTCTTTATGATAAATACCAAGTAATGGGATTGCTAGATCAAATGGTATTTTTATTTCCAACTTTTTAAGGAATCGCCACACAGTTTTCCACAGTGGTTGCATCATTTTACAGTCCCACTGGCTATGTCTGAGTCCCAATCTCTCCATAGCGATGGTTTACTTTTAAATGGCCTTTCTCACCATTGTCTTGACTCCCTCCAAATGACTGGGTGGGACTATGCAAATTAGGTGCTTTTGGCCCATTAAGAGGATTGGATAGCTTGATAATAATGCAAATAAGGTGTATGGAACCATAAGGAGGGTATTGGTTGGTTTTACCATCCTGCTGTGGTTAAAATGAGCCATCCCAGAGATGGACATGGGGGACCTCACTACCATGAAGAAAGAAGAGCTAGGAGTAGAGCACATCTCTTAGACCTAGGATCCTTGTGCTGAGGAATCTCCCTGACCCAGGAGCCAGAGAGAGAAAGCTGTAACACTGGAGACAGCACAAGACAGTGAGAAGCAACAGCAGAAAAATGGTGGCAGCAGAGGCAGCAGAACCAGGAGATTGGCAGGAGATAGCTCAATGGGCTTCCAAGCCCACAAAGCAAAAAAACTAAGCCCCTTCAGGCAGAAAGAAAGTTTGCAGGTGCAGGTGAAGTGGGGGTACCTCCAGGCACTTGTCAGAATGAGGCTCAGCAACCCACTGAGTACAGCAAGAGAGCTGAGTGCTTTCAAGCAAGAGATCTGGCAGAGTAGGATCCCTCTGGGTACTTGGTGGACCTAAAGAGTTACCTGCTCAAGCGAGGCAGAGGCCAGGTCAGCCCAAGAGACCCAAGAGGACTGAGAGACTGAGGGCCAAAGATTGAAAGGTGACAAGGGCCAGTGAGAGGCCTGCCTGTGGGCATGACCAAGAAGCTGTCCTGACTGAAGAACTCTATTTTGGGTCTTTCCTGATCCTGGATTGTTACCTGCTACTTCCCTAATAAACCTCATAATCATGAGTACTGTCTGTGAGTTCTGTGTGGCCATTGCAACGAATGATCAAACCCAGCAGAGGACTAGAGAGTGCTGTGGGAGGGACAGCTCGTGTCAGAACTTGTAAAAAGGTTGGAAAGAGAAGGTATGTCTGACCGCCACCTCAAAGGAATCACCCTTAGGCCGATGCTGATGGTGATTCTCTCCTCCTCCTCATGAAGTTAGAGGAGGTCACATGCCATGGTGACATAATTTTCACAGGAGGCCTTGAAGGTTGGGAGATATTGTATGAATGGAGCCAGGGAGGACAAACCAGAAAGCAGAACACTGAACCAAGGCAGCAAAGTAGGGAGGGAGGGATTTTCTGAGACCCTGAAAAGGCACAGTGGGCAGTAAGGGATGGTGGCAGAGCTGGGGAAGTGGGATATAGAGGGCTGTTATGGGGAATAAGCCTTGCCCTTCCTGCTGATTAGTTAGCATCAGGTATGTGAGGGGCTACAGAGGAGCACTGCTGGTCCTGGGAGAGCAGCATTGGACCTCTTTAGGTCAGAGATGGGGCCCTGAGGTAACTACTGGGGACCAACCATTTCTTTGGGACCAGGGATGTAGGGGGCATTAAGCTCAATTGGCATAACATGCTACACAAAAACATTGTTCTACATTCTACCCTGGGGAGTAGTGACTGGGGTCTTAAAAACTTGCAAGTGGGAGGCGGGGCAAGATGGCGAACTAGGCAGAAGGATTGCACAGACCCTCTTCAACAAAGAAAAGGGAAACCAATTAACACAGACACAGAAGATAATCTTGGACCCCTGAGCCTTGAAG
>NW_006921820.1:3908518-3937873 GCF_000298275.1 Orycteropus afer afer | reverse complement strand
AAAAAAAAAACTTGCAAGTGGCCAATTAGATGCAACAATGGGTATCTCCTTGTCCAGCGCAAAGAAGAATGGAGAAATCCAAAGATGCATGGATAGAATTAGTACAAAGGACTAGTGGATCACGTGAACCTCGGCCTATATGATCATGAGACCAGAACTACAGGGTGACCAGCTACCACTGTCAACCACTTGGGAAAGGATCAGTGCAGGAGATCCTGGATAGAGCAGAAGAAGAATGTAGAACAAAACTCAAAATCACAAAGACGACCAAGCTTACTGGTCTGATAGACACTAGTGAAACACTTGATACTATGGCCCATAGTCATCCTTCAGGCCTGGAATTGAACTCCTATAGCTTCCAGCCAAACCAAAGACAGGGTATACCAGCTAGATACACTCCTTAGAACAATCAATAATGGGAGATCAGAAGGGCAGTATTTGCATAGGGAGACAGCTCAGAGGGCAGGGATGGATAGGAAAGAAGGACACAGGGAAAAGGTACCCACAGGGAGAAAGTCGGAAGAGAGCTGTTACATTATGGGGATTGCAATCATTGTCATGGAAGAAAATGTGTATGAACTATTGTATGGAAAATGAATTTGCTCTGTAAACTTTCACCCAAATCACAATTAAAAAAAAAAAAAAGAGAGAGAGATCCATCACACCATTCCTCCTCTTCCCAGGAGTGTTCCCTGACTGTCCCAGTTAGCTGTGGCCTCTGTCTCTTCTCAGCAACTCTTATCACTGTGGTACTTTAGGCTGTGCATCCACAGGTATTGAGCCCCTGCACACGTGTCTGTTTGGGACACCTGGCTTAGGAGTCCCTGTGTGTGAGCAGGCACCTCACCCTCCTTGCTGGCCCACAGGGCCATCTCTACATGGATGATGGATGTGGCATCTGGGACTGATACATTCATTAACCTCCATTAATGAATTGAATGACTCCATGGCTGCTGATAAGCTTAGTAAATTGTAAAGTGCCTGTGCATAGGAGGGATCTGAGGTGACAGATGGACTGAAATTAGGTGACAGGATATATTGAAGATGGCTAGTTGCTAGGCGCTCAAAAGCAGGTGGGATTTCAGAATTTCAGGCAAAGGTATCTGGAAAAGCAAAAACTTGGAGGTGAGAATGAGCTTGACAGGTGAGATGGTCTGATCTTAAGGAGCAGGAGGCTAGGTGAGGGATGGGGGCACTCCTGCTCCTCCAGGCTGCTCTCATTCTAGCAGGGTTGTAGAGAACAGCAGCGGAAGGGAGGTAGCAAGTTCTTGAGCTGGGGAATGACAAAGGAGATGGTATTTTAGACTTGAGTAAGATGGCTACTACCAAGTAGGATGGCCTGGAGGGGGACAATCTGGAGGTAAAAAGATCTAGAAGGAAGAAGCCATTGCCTCATTGTGTAGAAGTGATGGGTCTCGGAGTTGGGGGAGAGACCAGGGAGGGATAGAAATGTAGGATGAGAGACTGAGGTAGGAAGAGGAGGCCAGAGGCAATTGCCACTGTCATTCCAGACTGGGTGGGGGAATGATATGGGGAGACAACCACTGGAGGGGAACTGTGAGAGGAACTGGAGGCCATAGGGTGGCAGTTAAGGGAGGTTGTCACACTGGAAGAGACCACTCATTTCTGGCTCTCCCCACAGGAATCTGAGGACCCACAGGAGCCCCTGGGCACCTCTCAGAATGCAGAATCTGGCATCAACCACCTGTCCCCCTCTAATAAGGAGACCATCATGGTCACTCTCCATGGGGCTATCAATCTACCCACCTGCAAGGATGACTCTGAGCCATGGCCCTATGTGATTGTGTAAGTACCAGTAATAATGGAGGTAGAGTAAGGGGTGAGTGAGGCTGTGACAGAGACCAGGTCTGGGTATTTGGAATATGAGGACACAAAGGTTCAGGACTGGGACTGGGATACCCAGAAGGGAATCACACAGGGGCAGTGGGCTCTACAGATGGAAGGCCTGCTTCTTGATCTCCCGGTCTCTTCCCTGGTACCTGGGATGTGGCCTTCAGGGCCAGAGAAATGAAGGTGCCAAGAGATCCAGACAGCAGCTCCTTGATCCCACAACTAGCTGGTCTCAGCTTGGCCACAACTCTGACCTCATTGGGGTAGAGGCCTAGTCTGGGCTAAGTGAGGGGTGATGGGCATAGGAAGCAGAAGGCTGGTGCAAGCCTCTCCTGACCTCTGGATGCCCTATCCCACCATGCTTAACCCTAGGGTAGGATCCTTTCAGCCATCCTCTTCCTTAATCTCCCACCACATTCCTATTGGTGGGGGCTTCACTGACCTTTGATGACCTCCCCCCCCACACACACAATCCCCACCCCAGCTACTGTCTGAGGTACACACTTTTCACAGCCTGGTATCTGAGGCCTGTCTGCTGCCCACCTCATAGGCCTCACATCATCCAGAAGGGCATCGAGACAACACAGTCTCCTTCCAGCCATCCCCTGATATGGATGTTGGACATTTGCTCAGTCTTTATTATAAGCACTATGCAATACCTCCCCCATCTCACCCCCAGCAAGCTGTGGTCCCTCAACTCCTTCAGCAGACATTTCACCATCCCTGCCTCACACCAAACTACTTATACCTCCCCTCCCACACCAATCTCAGCATCATTCAGTTCCTGCCTGCAGGCTTTTACCCATAGCTTCCTTTCCAGAACTACCTGCCCGAGCCCTCTCACCTCCACCTGCTGAAATCCCACCTTCAAAGTCTTGCTCATGTGGTCTCCTCTTCCAGGCAGCCATCAGAGTTGCACTCGCCTTCCTCTGGAACCCCATAGTAGGAACACTGGTCTGACCTACTTTATATAAACATAGTTTATGTGCACCTGCCAGATGTTGCTCCCCCACGGCAAGACCTGAGGCTCTTCCTCTTAACTCCCAAATTGGGCTCACAAAGGACAGAACCTGGGTGCCCTCTTCCATTTCCCCAATAATGCATCCAGCATAGGCCTGAGCACAGACTTAAGGGTCAAGAGAGTGTCTGAGGCAAACATCTGGTTACTATAGCAACAACCTCACAAACACTTGCACAGAGTGAAAGGGCAATCCAAAGTGTACTGGAGACCAACAGGTGAAACACTTGCTTGCCTCAAAACCTTCATCTCCACCAGCCCAGCTCTTTGGCCCTCCCCTCCCCCAACTCATTTCTGTGGTGGCAATAGGACAGGTGGCAGAGAGCAGGCTTGGCAGGGAGGCTGGTTTCTAGCTGGGAGCTCGCCTTCTCCCCTCAGTTATTTCCATAAACCAATTATCGCCGATCATCTCGGGAGATGGAGGCGCTGCCTATCACCAATCCAGCCTGGGCGGCTGGGAGGGGAGCTGGGCGGCCGCCGAGCTCCTCCGCAAGCACCGCGACCCGGGCCGTCACCCCGTTGCCATGGGAACGCGCGGCGGGAGCCTAGCCGGCCAAGCCTGGGTGGGAGGTGTGACGGGCTGGGCACACCCGAACCCGCCTGCCCCCTCCCAAGGGCTGCAGCACGTGGGGAGGAGAGAGGCGGGAGAAGTGAGACGGGGTGGGGGGTGGGGAGCGCATCACTACACCCGTCCCACCCAAGGAGGGGGCAGGGAGCTGGTCTGCTCTAGGTGGTGCTAATGAGATGCAAATGAACGGAGAAGGGCGGGCTTCCGGGAATGGAAGCCCAGCTGTCAGGATCTGAAGGGGGCTTTCAGTGCTAGCCCCCAGCACCAGGCAGGAACTCCAAAGGGGTTCCTTAGAAGCCTTAAGCCCTGGAAAGAATACGGTGGCCACTGAAGTCTATTTCAGAATATACAGAAACAAAGCATAAAATAAGCATGAACTCCGCCAAAGTTTTCATTTTCCCCATGATGAGCTATTGCCCGCTATACATATATATAACTCTGTATATTTATTACATATATATATATTTTACTATATATGTATACACACACGTATAATGTCTCATTCTTTCAACACATTTTTTCCTCATCGTTTTGTTGTCCCTGTATTCTGGAACCCTGAGCTTAAGCATCTTGGCTTAGTTTCTTTCTCTGGAAAGAGGTCCTGCCATCCCATCTCGTCTCACCTCAGACTGAAGTGGTGGTGGTGGGAGGGGCTTGGGTCCCTGCCTCAGCCTGGCTTTGCCCTCCTACCTTTTTTTTTTTTTGCCCACCAGAGGGCAGACTTCCTAAGCAGCCGGGTGTGTGGGTGGGTGGAGGCTTGCTGAGCACTGAGCCTGCCCCATTAGTTGGGAGTGGGTGCCATTAGTGCGGAGCTGAAGAGCAAGGCCACTTCACCCCTTATACAGGCATCAGCCTTGAGTCATTCTAATGATAGTTTGTGTCTTCTTGCCACCGACTATCTCAGACCAACAGGCCCACTGGGCAATGGGAAATAATTGCTCATCCTGTGACCTCTCTCTGTCTGAGCTATTCATTTGGCTTCCAGTGTGACCCTGCTTCTCCAAAGAAATAGCTCTCTCTAAAGTTACTAGTGACTAGTGCCTGGCCCTATCTCTGATGGGCATCTCATCTTGCCCAGTTTCTCTGCAATATTAGTCCCTTGTGACCACTCTGTTTGAAACCCTGTCTTCTCTTGGCTTCCAAGATTTGCAACTTTCTTCTTTTCCTCTGTGGCCACAACTCTTTGTCTCTTCCACCTGGTGTTAAATGTTGGCCTGTGTCAGGTTTTGACCCTAGGTTGCTCTTCTTTCTTTATACTCTCTTTCCAGGTGATCTCATCCACATCCTGGCATCAGGAATCTCATGCTCAACCAACCCATCACCAGGTCTTGTCCGTTTCCTCTCCTGTCTCTTGCATCTTGACTCCTTCTCTCTACCAGCTCCACCACTCACTCAGGCTACAGCACTGTTCTTCTAACTGCTCTTGTACCTCTAATCTTGCCTCCTTGTTCTGGTTACCTAGTGCCAGTCTGACAAGAATATACCACAGATGGGATGGCCTTAACAAACAAGAGTTTACTCTTACAATTTGGAGGCTTTAAGTCCAAGTTTACAGTGTCAGTTCTAGGGGCTGGGTGAAAGCCACTTAACCTTGGGGTTCAGCTCTGCCTCCTGCTCCTGGCCCACTGAAGCTGGAAGGAAGCTTTTCTTCACTCAGCTGCTGGCTGCTGAACTGACAAACCCAAGGTTGTCAAGTAAAAAGGCACAGTCTTGATGTTACCAAACCACATGGCAGGCCATTAATTTAAATCCATTGTAAGTCCCAAAGTCGGCAGAGCATGGCAGGCTGTGAACAATGATACGGCTACATGCAGGGTCCAAGTGTGCCATAAGCTAGAGATTATCCCCAAGGCTTCTCCTTATATACAGGAAGCAGACCACATCCCAAAGGCAGCTACTCAGCTGCTTGTGGTAGATCCCACCATGGAGTTGATTGCCAGTCTCATCATGGGGAATAACTACCACCAGCTGCTCAGCCACTCAACCAGGCCCAGCCAAGTTGACATACAAATTTAACTACCACACTCCTCCAATCACAACGTTCAAAGGGTTGAAGCTTTGTTTTGGACCCTCCAATGGTTTCCCATTGCTCTCAGGTCATAAGGGTTCCAGGTCCAGCATGGTCAGGTTTTGGCCAGCCTCTCCAGCTACCCAGCAACACACTCCTACCGCCCTCTCTGCTCCAGCTACATTGGACATCTCTCAGTTTCCTGAGTGGACCCTGTTCATTCCTACCCAGGGTCTTTGCACATTCCCTTCCCCAGAATATTCCCCCTTCCCTTCTTTGAATCTCAGCTCAATTACCACCTTTTCAAGGAAGCCCTCCCAGACCAGGCCAATCCTTCCTCCTTAGGTGCTTTCGTGGGATTATGTACTTCTCCAGTGTCGAGGCTGCTGTTTCTCAGGTGTTTAGGTGCTTGTATGTAATTATTGGTTTACTCTTTGACAATGTCCCCCACCATTGTGCCCCACTAATTCTATGAGAGCAACCACCAGCTTTGTTTTATTCATCATTATACTGCTATTAAGGAGTTCTGGTGGCACAATGCCTAAGGCATTTGGCTGCTAACCAGAAGGCTGGTGGTTCAAATCCACCAGCCACTCCCTGGAAGGAAGGTGGGGCAATCTACTTCTGTAATGATTTATTGCTTTGGAAATCCAGGGAGATCACTATGAGTAGGAATCAACTCGATGGCAGTGGGTTTGGTTTTTTGGGGTTTGGTAGCTCAGTGCCTGAGGCATTTGACTGCTAACTAGAAGGCTGGTTGTTCAAACCCACCAGCCACTCTGAAGAAGGAAGATGGGGCAATCTACTTCTATAAAGATTTACCGCCTTGGAAACCCAATGAAGGTCACTATGAGTCAGAATCAACTGGATGGCAGTGAGTTCGGCTTTTTGTTTTTTTTATATCACTACAAGGAGCTCTGGTGGTATAATGCCTAAGGTATTTGACTGCTAACCAGAAGGCTGGCGGTTCAAACCTGCTAGCCACTCCTCAGAAGGAAGACTGGGCAATCTACTTCCATAGAGATACTGCCTCAAAAACCCAAGGAAACCCCAAGGAGGGGTCTCTATGAGTCGGGACCAACTTGACAGCAGTGAGTTTGGAGTTTTTGGTTTTATTAGTAAGCACAGAGTCTGGAGTATAAAATAACCAAACCAAACTCACTGCAGTCAAATCAAATGCAACTCATAGCGACCCCTCCTTGGGTTTCTGAAGTGATATCACTACAGAAGTAGATTGTCCAATCTTCCTTCCAAGGAATAGCTGTTGGGTAGAATGCTGTCAATAAATAATTGTGGAATAAATGAATGAACAGATAAATAAATGAATTAATCTGGTCCTGCTACTAGTTTGCTATGTAATTTGGGGAGTTACTTTACCTCACAATGCCTGAATACCTCCTCTGGGAACCTGCCTCAAAGGGCTATAGTGATGGTGAGCCAGATATGGGAAATGCTGATAGTTCTAAAGCCTGGCCTGGAAGTTAGGGGGTATCATTAGGCACTCACAGAAAGCACGTGAGACCTATCGGAAGAAAGCTACAGTGTGGTGGAAACAAGACGGGATGGGTTTGGGACGACACAGAATCTGACCCACTGCTCCTGTCTGGTCCATGCCCCTCTCTGAGCCTCAGTCTTCTCGTGACAAGGATGTAAGATTTAGCTGCCAAGCTGTCCTAGGCCTTTCTGATCTGATAGTCTGCAGCCAGCTGCCTGAATGGTTTAGTCTCTGGCCTGGAAAACATTCTCAATTCTTTAGAGGCATTGACAGCCCCAGCTGTGCAGCCCCAAGACAGGTTCCACTCCCAAGTCTTCTGGGCAAAGACCCAAGCCCAGGGTCTCCCTGACTGGCCTGGGCCTGGCACAAGGCCTTGGGGCCTGGGTGGTGCCCAGCACCTGTCTCCCAGCCTGGCATAGAAAGACCTGCCAGTCAGAGCACAGCAGGGACCAGAAAGGCAGTGGAACTGACAGGTGGAGGTGCTCAAGCAGGAAGGGGGATATGTGGGTAAGGGGCCAGCCAGGAAACAGCCTGTGGGGTTCCAATCTTTGGCCAAAGGCTGGGTAGTTGGGCTGCCAGGGCTGGCAGCTGCTTTTATGGCTGCCTGTTGCCCAGAGCTAAGGAGTGAAGACAGAGCCAATTCTGGGAGGGGAAGGCGTAGCTTCCTCTGAGCACATGGGACAGGCTTGGCTCAGGCTAGGGGAGAAGGAGGAGAATAGACTAGGGCCAGTTAGAGTCATGCTCAGGGGAACTTTGGTTCTTGGATAAGACTGAGCCCTGACTCTGCTCACAGGCTGAGCCCTGACCCTTGTTACAGACTGAACCCTGATCCTGGTCACAAGCTGAGTCTGTACCCTTGTGACTAATTGGAGAAGGTATTGAAAGTAGGACTATTATACAAGGTAAGAGAAAAAAAAAAACCACTGCCATGGAGTTAATTTCAACTCATACTGACCCCCGTAGGGTTTCCAAGGCTGTAAATCTTTATGGAAGTAGGTTGCCTCATCTTCCTCCCATGGAGCAGCTGATGGGTTTGAACTGCCAGCTTTCTGGTTAACAGCCAAATGCCTTACCCACTGCAACATCAGAGCTCCTTAGGTAAGAGAAGGAGGGTAAAAGAAGGTTATATTTATAAAGTGCCTACCATGTACCATGTAGCTGGAAAACGTGGTAGGAGTATGTGTGTCTGTGTGTGTGAGCGCTTCATATAATTTAATCATCACTCAATCCTATGCTCTAGGTATAATATTAGCCCCATCTTACAGGTCAGGCTACTGAGCCTAAGAGTGTTTCCATGACTTGCCCAAGGTCATAGAACTGTTGTTGTTGTTGTTGTTATGTGCCGTCGAGTCGGCCCCGACTCATAGCAACCCCTCCTTGGGTTTCTGAGGCTGTATCACTACAGAAGTAGGATTGCCCAACCTTCCTTCGTGACCTTGGGCAAGTCATGGAAACACTCTTAGGCTCAGTAGCCTGACCTGTAAGATGGGGCTAATATTATACCTAGAGCATAGGATTGAGTGATGATTAAATTATATGAAGCGCTCACACACACACACACACACACACACACTCCTACCATGTTTTCCAGCTACATGGTAGGCACTTTATAAATATAACCTTCTTTTACCCTCCTTCTCTTACCTAAGGAGCTCTGATGTTGCAGTGGGTAAGGCATTTGGCTGCTAGGGCATAGAACTAGTGAGTATCAAAACCACAATCCAGAATCTAGGATCTCAAAATCTGAAACTTTCTGCCTCATTCCCTGCCTTGATCTTTCATGCAAGTGCATGTGGCCAGTCTGGAGACCCCTCCTGGGATCTGAACTTCCCACCTCCTCAACTGTCTGGCTGTGGGCCTTTGGCAAGGGCCCCCTAGGATAGAGATCCAGGTCAACTGGGTGGAGATCCAGCATGACTCATTGGTGACCTATGGGCTTGTATGCAGCCACAGGGTTGGGCTCAGCTAAAATAACAATAACAATCACAGTGACTGTGAATGTGATCATAGAACAGAACCAGGAATAAAGCAGCCCCCATTTACTACTTTTGTCCCATTCTGAGCTCAGTTTTCTCTGTACCATGGCTCTCTCTCTACAACCCTGGGAAACATGTTGTGCTGTTTTCCAAGCTATAGCCAGGGAGGCCAAGACCCAGGGGAGTGAAGGGACTTGTTTGACGTCACATAGCTAGTCAGATGAAGACAACTATCCCTGTCCGGCTCCAACAGAAGCCAAAGCTCCAGGATGCCCACAGGAAAAGGCACAAGGTCTCCCACCCACACCTGCTCCAAATGACCTAGTTCCTTGAGGCTGAGCCTCAGAATTTTTATTCATTGAGAACCTTGCTATATCCCAGAGCTGTAAACACAGCTGGAGTCAGTGGTTAAAAGAAGGGTTGGCCTGGGACACCTCCCACCAGCCAAACTGCAATCACAAGGATTTTTTCCAGATGTTCCTCACTGTTCCACCCAGGGGCTCTGAGAGCTTCTCATGCATGGGACACTTATTCAGACCCCAAAAGATTGAGTTCTCCCCTAGGAACATTGGAGTCCTAGAAGAGTAGGCCAATAGGGTAATGCTTGCCCAAGAGAAGCAAGTGTCAGTGGGGAGAATTCAGGCAAGGAGGCAGGCCAGGGGCCTCCTGGTCCTCATTATATTACATACAGGCTGCCTCCTCTGCTAAGTTCTAAGCAGGGGCGGAGTGCTGGTGAGGCTCCCCCTCCCTCCCTGAGCATGCTCAGTCTTCCTTCCAGTGTGGCCTCCCTTTGTCCTTGCCTGGCCCCCATGGGTCAGAGGAAATATGGTCTAGTTAAAATCATGGGAGAGCACTGGGCAGGGAGTTGGGGCTCTGGGTTCCAATTCAGCTCCTCCTTCCCTTGTGTTCTTCCCATTTCTGTCACACACACACACACACACACACACACACCCTAACAAATACATACCTTCACACACACACACAGAGTAAACTTTGGGATCTATACCAGAGATGGCAAAGTCAGTGCTTTTAGGGCCCAGGCAAGGTATCTCTAACTCCCGAAACTGGCCAGGTACATGATTTTATAGAGTAGAAGTGACTGTGACAAACTGGAAGGCACATAGCTCCCTTCTGAGGCTGGTAAGTTCACCGCTATATCTGGCCAAAATCCTCCTGCTCTAAGCCTGCATCCATGAGGAAGGGGACAGCCAGAAAAGTGGATGTTCAGAGTGACTTATTGAGGGTCCCAAGCATGCCCAAACCTGCCCAGGATTGTCTCACAGACCTGCCCAGGATTGTCTCACCCCTGCCTGTAGCTTGCCAAGGAGACTTCTGTTCCATCCCTATGGTATCATGATGTTGACTGACAGGTTGGCCCTCCTCCCTCTGCCAGGAAGATGGTTCCCACAGATCCTCACCCAGCTAGGCCACAGGAGAGACCACAGCTTGACACTAGGAAGACTAGCAGATGGGCCAGGCAAGGGTACTTCTGGCCCTGCACCATCTCTAGCTTCAAAGAGAGGGAAAAAAAGTTACATATCTCTGGGAGAAAACAACATTCTTTTCCCAGGAGAGAGGAAAGGGTGCAAAATGCCCAACCGACTGGACATGAGTCTGACTTTGCACCAGTGACAAAACTCTGTGTCTGTGCTTTTCTCCTGGGTCACATGGGAAGAATATAGGCCCTTCCCTGCCTGCCTCCCTGAGCTGCTAAGTGGGGAGCATGCTGTCCAGGAAAGGTTCTCCAAAAAGCAAAGGGGCTAATTCAGATGAAGGATGAGTAGGAAGGAGGAGCAGTATTCTCATTTCACAGGAAGATTCTTCCCTTTGCCCAAGTACTCAATTCAGACTTCCTTAGAATTTCCCACCTTTTCTTTCCAGAGCTGCCCCATTCCCTGAGGGAAGTGCATGGGGAGGAGCCAGGCCTATGTGGAGAATTGGCTGGCCTCCAGTTGTCACTCACCCCCCTCCTTGTTGCTCCAGAATCAGTTACTCTGTACATTGAGGCCCACCTGTAGTGTTGTAGAGCCATCAGCAATTAATGATGCTTAATTAGAGCCCAATTAATAAATGAAACCCAGGATGAGAGCCCATCGTCTTGCTGAGAGTAATAGCCTTGCTCTTACCTCAAGTGGTAGTTTCCTGGGGCTCAAAACCCACAAGGGCCAGCTGCCCCACCCTCAGCACTAGAGAAGGGGGCAGGTACAGGGTAGGGCCTTGTTGGCAGGCTGTTGTGGGAGAAGTAGGAGAGGGGAGAGAAGGGAGCATCAGACTGGATGGACACTCCCTGTCTCAGGGGAGGGAACTCAGTACCATCTAAGCTCCTTTGAGCACAGGCCTGAGGCACAGCCAGCACTTGCTCCAGGTTGGGACCCTGGGTGCACCTTCTTGTCCAGCAATCGCAGGGGAACTTAGCCAAGGCCATAGACAAGAGGGCCAGGGCTTTTCTTTCGTGCCTTTCTGGCCTCAAAGGACACTGCCCATGAGCATGGAGAGAAAGGGGCTACAGAGGGAACAGGAACTGGGGGTGGGAGATCACAAATCTGCTTCACCTCTCTGGTTGCCCTGTCCATGCTCCTGACCTACTTAACTAGGATCAGCCAGATAGCCCCTCCCTGTCACCTGCCCATGAGCCAGTTCAAGCCCCACTCACTCCAAGCTTCAGGCTCTCTCCTACATTAGGAAGGTACTCCTCTCTCTCCATCTATGCAAGCCCTGCCTCCCCAGGAAACCACTCCTCACCAATCTAGCCCAGGTAAGGTCAGAAACACAACCCAGCCTTTGATCATTTGTCCTCAGAGGCGGAACTGCCCTTCCTATCTCTGTTGCAGAGTGTTAGGCTCCTGAGTAGATGCCTTCCAGGGATGGAGGTAACCTGTGCAGTACTGTGAATTACTTAATGTGGCCCTTCTAGCCATAATTTTTGTGTTGTTGTTGTTGTTATGTGCCGTCGAGTCAAACCCGACTCATAGCGACCCCTCCTTGGGTTTCCGAGGCAGTATCACTACGGAAGTAGGATTGCCCAACACCAAATGACTGAATGAGACTATGCAAATGTGAGGTGCTTGTGGCCCACCAAGGGAATCGGATAGCTTGCTAATAATGTAAATAAGGTGCATGGCACCCTTGTGAGGGTGGGACCATGTAAATAAGGTGTATGGAACCCTAGTGTGGGAATTGGTCAGTTTTGCCATCCCCCTAGGCTTGAAATGAGCCATCCCAGAGCCAGAAAAGAGGGGATTTCACTACCATCAGGAAAGAAGAGCTGGGAGTGAAGCACACACTTTGGATCCAAGATACCTGTGCTGAACGTCCATAACCCAGGAGACAGAGAGAGAGCTGTAACACTTTGCTGAGATGCAAGAGGCAATGAGAAGCAGCAACAGAGAAACGGCAGCAGCAGAACCAGAAAATCCAAGAGGCTACCCAGCTGGAGACAGCACAGTGGGCTTCCAGGCCTATGGACCAAGAAAGCTGAGGACCTTCTAGCCAAGGCTTACTGGAGGAGTGGGGTGCCTCTGAGCACTTATTGGCAGAGCTAAAGGAGCTTTATAACACTTACCCAAACAGGGCAGAGGCCAAAGGGCCACAAGGCCAAGAGGCTGAGGGTCTCAGAGAGAGTATGCCTATGGGGCAATGCTGAGAAGAGGCTGTCCTAAAAAACAAAAAACAAACAAACAAACAAAAACTCTTGAGTCATTTCTGATCCTGAATTATATCCTGTTACTTCCCTAATAAACCCCATAATCAAAAGTATTGTCTGTGAGTTCTCTGTGGCCAGTGCAATGAATTATTGAATCCAGCAGAGAAGTAGAGAGTGCTGGGGTGGGGCAGGGGGTGGGGACGGATGGTTGGCGTCCGAATTGGTTAAAAAAAACATTGGATGATAGAGGCATGTCTGACCTCTGCTTCATGGGACCCAGCCTTGGGCTGTTGATCTTGATTCTCTTCCCTCCTTGTGAAGTTAGAGGAGGTCAGACTCTGCCCCCATGGCCCAGGAGTCTGGCTGCTTCATGCACATCTAGAAGTTGGAGGAAGCTGGCCTCTCTGACTTAGAGGCCAGCATGGAGGATGCAAGTAAAGGGGATTTGCTCTACCTTCTCAGGACAGAATGAGGCCCAACCATGGCACACCTGGTACCTGGGTAGGGATGGGTGGGCATTCCAGAGAACAGAGGTAGAGAGTGGGGAGTGGCTACCATGCTCGAGTTCTCCCCACTCCTATCAATGTCCTGTGCTTTCCTATAAGGCCCACCTAGACTCACAGCAGCAGTGCCAGGGAACCAGACAATGTATTTGCTCTTATTCATGACTTCGAAAAAAGAAAGCAAAGACTTTTGGGGTTCTCTCCCTCCCACTCACAGAGGTGCCTGGCCCCTACCCTCTGCTAGGGTGGGAGTTCCAGGGACATCTGGCTCTGGTCTCAAGTTTGTCAAACACACACACACACACACACACACACACACACGTCCCCTTTTGACACTCTACAGGGTAGGGGAAGACATCTAGCAGCTTGAGGCCCAGGCCTGCTGCTCTGCCTCTGAACACTAGTTCCATCATGGCGTGGCTACCTGGCTACGGCTAGATTACGCCTGAGCCCTAGAACAGCAGGCACTGCTGTCAGCTACTGTTGGAGCTAGGCTGTAGAGTTAGAGCGGGGCTTTTAGGGACAGGATGGGAGGGGCAGGCCATGGAGAGCCCCTGGACTCTGAAACAGTGCCTGAAACCCTGCACTCTATCAGGGGCCTGGGGAACCTAGCACTCAACCTCCCACATGCTCAACCTCAACTGAGGGCCAAACATTGGAGGCTGGGAGTCGGGATGAGCTGGTCCCCTTCTGTGAGGACTCCTAGGACCCTCTTGTTCTCTGGTTTCTAGAATAGCATCAAGGACCAGAGGAATCAGCTATGCCAGGAAAAGCCATTACCCTGACAGCCTTCATCTACCTGCTAAAAGCCTCTTCCTTCCCCAGAGGCCTCACCCCCCCTCCCAAGTTATTTCCACTCACCTAGCTCAGTTCTCTTTGGTATATGGATGGGAGGGAGAGGAAGAGCTTCTTTAACTCTTTCTATCCAGAAGAAGTCAGCACCAATGAGGCTTCTTTGTTTTCCTCATTCTGTCCCATCACTTTCCACCTGGAATTCCTGGAATTGTGTAGAGAAGGGGAGGGGACAAAAGGCTGCAGATGTCAGGGCAGAAGAAGATAAGCTGGCAAAGTATGAGTCAAGAGTTCCATCCTGAATCTTGTCACTGCTCTGTTGACTTAAGTCAGTCCCTTACCATCTTGATTCTGGTTTCTCTGGCCACATAGGACCACTTGATGATGCCTGGGAAGCTCCCAGAGACACAAAAGACTATGTGCCCCAACTATGACCCCTAGTTACCCTTCAGGCCTGAAATTGAACTCACTCCTGTGGCTTCCAGCCAAACAATAGATAAGCATATAGGGCAAACATTTACACCAGATACACTGCTTAGAGCAGTCAGTCATGGGAGAACAGAAGGGCAATATTTGCACAGGGAGATAGTTCAGAAGGACACAAGGAAGAGGTAACTACTGGGAGGAAGTGGGAAGAGAGCTGTTACATTGTGGGGATTGCAGTCAATGTCATGAAACAAAATGGTATGAACTGCTGTATGGAAATGGCTTTGCTCTGTAAACTTTCACCCCAATCACGATAAAAATAAAATAAAATAAAAAATAGACTATGCACCCTGTGTACAAATTCTGTGTCCAGCCCAGGCTTGATGTTTGGAATGTAGAAAGACTCCCTCCTTAGACATCTGCCTGAAACCCCACCCTAGTGGGTCACATGTCTTGCTGCTCTGGCCTCTGTAGAGTGCAGCTCCCCAAGGAGGGGAGGCTGGAAGTCTGGTCTAGCATTAACATCATGTGGAGAGCAGCAGGTGGAATGGTTGCTGGTGAGCAGTTGCTGAGAGCCCTGAGGCTCAGACTGTAGACAGCAATTATCAGGAGAGTCAGGGCATGGAGACGCAAGAACGCCTTAGATGTCACCTCACAATCAGCCTCCAGCATACAGTTGGGAAGGAAGGAGGCCCCAGGCCCCACACCCTGTCCAAGGGGTGAAGGGGGTGGCTGTACTCCACTGCTCTGCTGGCCTTGATGCCTTCTCCTCTCTAGCCCACCATCTCCAACATGCCCCTGGTCTAGCTGGCTGGACCACTCAAGCAGGCCTGCAGGGGGAGAGGTGTGTCTGGAGGGCACTGAGTCTGGAAGGGGCTCCAGCATTCTAGGAAAGGCACCCTCCTTTTCTATGCTAACTCACTGTTGTTGAGTCGGATCCGACCCCTCCTTGGGTTTCCGAGGCAGTATCACTACGGAAGTAGATTGCCCAACCTTCCATCTGAGGAGTGGCTGGTGGGTTTGAACTGCCAGCCTTCTAGTTAGCAGACACATGCCTTAGGCACTATGCCATCAGAGCTCCCTCTTCTAGGCTAGGGCCCATTTTGTATCACACATGAGAAAATAACATGAATGGTCACCTCTTAGGGGTCAGGAACTTCACATATTTCCGTTCCAATCCTCATAACCACCCTCTGAGGTAGGCACCATTTATAGGGGAGTAAACTGAGGCTCAGAGAGGGGACTTAGCCAAGACATAATCATGGTCTCAAAGCTGGTTCTGTGTGACTCTAAAGCTGGTATTCTCCCCAGGATGCCACACCTTGGTCACAGCTGCCAGATACCCCCCATTGTAGACTCCCCCTTGCTAAGGGCAAGGGGGACAGATCACAGAGGGGCAGGCACTGAAGCCAAGATCTTTAATGCTTTAGGGTAACAAATGCTAGTAATAGTAATAATAGTGTGGTTGTTGTTATGTGCCATGGAGTCGGACTCGACTCATAGCGACCCCTCCTTGGGTTTCCAAGGCAGTATCACTACGGAAATAGATTGCCGCATCTTCCTTCCAAGGAGTGGCTGGTGGGTTTGAACTGCCAGCCTTCTGGTTAGCAGTCAAGTATCTTAGACACTACGCTACCAGAGCTCCCAATAATAGTGGTGGTGAGTGGCAATTAACACTTTTATGGTACTTAACAATGTGTCAGGCCTTTTATACCTATTAATTCACCTAGTTTCTGTAACAACTCTGCTGGACAGGAGCTGTTATTGTTCCCATTTTACAGATGAAGAAAATGAAGCCCAGTAAAGTTGTATATCTTGCCCAAAGTTACACAGCCAGTAAAGGGTAGAACTGGGATATGAAACCCTGATTCCAAGGCCCTTGTTATAATCAATACACCACACTGCCCCTGAGAGTCAAAGAAGAAGGGAAGTTCCTAGTGGACTCTGCAGCTTGGAGGCAAGTCTCCTACAAGAAAGGTTATCCATAGGAATAGGGCTGGATTGAGTGGGGAGCAAGGAGAGGGGCCACAGTGTCACTTAAGTCCAGAGGGAAGAGAGAACAAGAAGGGCCAGGGAGTCCCAGACAGCTTCTTGGAAGAGAGGAACAGGCTAGGCTGATGTAGCTAATGCAAGGGGGCTCAACTGCTCCTACATTCCTTTTGGGGGCTTGTGGGAGCCTTTGGGGATGGGGTCAAGGATGGTGAGGTCACCTCTTTGCTTCCCACCCTGGGTTCTCACTTGTGCACAAGGCCCTTCCCCGTGAGCGTGTGGTGCAGCCCTCCTAAAAGGCTCTGGGGATGATTCCTCCCCCTTGGATTGCTGCAGTTAATGTAGCAGTACCTCTTACAGCCCCAGCATAATCATCTCTCCAACACAAGTATTAACTCTCTCATGGAGCTGTTTTATGGCTCCATCTGGGGGGCACTTATCTCCATACCTGTGGGATGCACTGGGATGCAGAAGGCCTTGACAGCCTGGCCCTGCATGGCCTGTGAGTGGTTGAAGTTTGGAAACCACTCACTACCATCTCAGACCCATGTGCCTGTCCCCGAGGCCTGGCACACAGTGGGCATTGCAAAAGGTGGCAGCAGGTATGTGCACAGAGCTGGAAGGCACCTTGAGAATATGGATCAGAAGCTTAGGGAAATGAAGGTCAAGAGATAGGATAGCCAGGTGTGAGACACCAAACAGGTAGTCTGCCCAGAGGCTTCCTTCCACTAAGCAGAACCCAGAGAAGAGGCTAGAGAGAAGCATCTATGCACATGGGTTGACACTGAAGAGCCCTTCCCTGGGGCAGAAAGTCAGATAGGCCAGGCATCCACTCCCACCCTTACTCTTACCCTGAGCCTGTGGGGCCAGTCTCAGCAAGTGAGAAGTGAATCAGTATGGTCACCTGGGCAGGCAGGGCAGCTGAGAAGAGAGTGCCCTGGGCTTGGGTGACAGGATTGTCTGTACCTGGGAGGAAGCTTCCCATGCTCTGTCCATCTTTTGCTCAAGATTTATGGACAGTGAAGTAAGAGGGTGGGGTAGGGGAGCAGCAGGCAGGACATTTCTCTCTGACTCAACTCTGCCCATCCCCTCCCCCAGGAAAACCACGTCCGAGGACTCACAGAGCCAGATTTCCAAGGCAGTCACATCTGTGACCTCAGAGCCCACCAGAGCCCCCATCTGGGGCGACACAGTGCAAGTAGAGATCCAAGCCGAGGATGCTGGGCAAGAAGGTGAGGCTGGGGGTTGGGTGGGGATGGCAGCGTAGGACAGGGGGTATGATGCAGGAAACTACTTAAGACAGCGGCAGAACCCCACCACCACTCAGCTGGAAGCCACCTGAACACCTCCTTGGGCTCAGGGAAAAGCATTTTAAAGGAAAAAAAAAAAAAAAAAACATAATCCTGTCATGCCTCATCTCCCCAGTCTGCTCGAAAAATGAGTTGTTCCACATAAATGAATTTTCCAGACAATGAAAGCTTATCTTTTTTATGACTGTTATTATTTTCATGGTTGTTATTACCACTGTTTCCCACTGCAGCGGCACATTACAGCTTCCTAGCACATCCACATGCATCATTCTTACAGAGATACAGTCTCCCAGGAGGAGCAGTGCTGCTCCATTGCTTGGATGAGAAAACTGAGGTGTGGATAATCTAAAGAATTTGCTCAAATTCAAGTAATCACTAAGCAGAGGGTCTAGGGCACAACATTGTATGTTTTTGCAAAGGTCCAGTGTCTCTATCTGCCTCAAGTTGATTATTTTTTAATGTTTTTTTTAAAAAATGTCCCTAGACTGAATCCTTATCCCTGCCTAGGTCTCCCAGGTCACTGCCCACCATCAGAGCGGAGTGCCCTGGGGCTTCTGAAGGGTTGGAGTCTGTTCTTATAGTAACTGTTTAACAGCCCTCTCCCCTCCACCCCCAGGAAGCTCTTTCAATCCCCTTGTTTTGGCAGATTCTAGCACTAGTAGATAATTTCAGTGTTTCATGATACGGCTTAGACTGAGCCCCGAGGCACCCACATGCACACAATTGCATTTTCACACCATGGGCTGATCTAGTTTCCACTTCTGGGTGACAGCTTGGGCTGGGCACACAGGAATACTGGCTAGCTGATGCCTGGACTGCTGGGGACACTGGCACTGTCAGCACAGACACAAAAGGTGCCCAGGAACATCTCTGATCTTATATTGTCAGAAGGACCTCCATTACCCTTCTTACAGATGGTGTCCTCCTTGAGAGAACAGGATTTACCCCTCCCCTTGAACACTGTTACAAAAAAAAACTTGCAAGGCCTTGGTTGGACAGAACTCCTCAGAGGCTGTGGGAATCAGAGGAAGGAGAAGGAAGGGGGGACATTAATAAAAGGGGAAGAAGCTAGTTCTAAGTCAAATTAAATAATTATTTTTTTTCTGCCTGAAAAGGTAGAGGTAGTGCTGTTCAAATGGTTTGAGAAAATGCATAAAACCAAAAACCAAACCAAATTCACTGCCGTGGAGTCAGATCTGACTCATAGCGAGCCCTCCTTGACTTTTTGAGGCAGTATCACTACGGAAGTTGATCGCCCAACCTTCCTTCCAAGGAGTGGCTGGTGGGTTTGAACCACCACCAGAATGCCTTAGGCACTATGCCAACAGAGCTCCTTGAGAAAATGCATAAGAGAAAGGAAAATTGATTTAGAATTTCATGCAAGCATGCATGTGAGCCTGTGTGATCATGTCTTTGTGGATGTTTTGCAGGCTGGTTTCTGTGTATGTGTCCACATTGTGTATATGATTAAGTACACACTTGTGTCTGTGCCAATAGGCATGCATATGTCTCTGTGCAAGTGTGTGTTGGTGTGCCTGGCTGCAACAATGTGTTGAGTATGTGCTTGGAAGTGTCTGGGTGGTGGTGTGTGCCTGGCTGTGCCTAAGTACATGTACTTTTTGTGCTGTGTGGTGTGTGTGTACACATGCATGTGCATTTGTATCACTGATGGGAAGTTGGGGGTTTAGTGAGTGGATCTGGGCTAGGATCCTCTCCTGGGCTCTATACATCCAGCGTGACTAGATAAAGGGGTGTGATGAGATCAATGGCTTTACGGCCCACCTGCAGCAGAAACAGGGGCAGGAGGATGGGAGGATGAGGACGTCTCCCGGGCGGCAGGGAATATTGGCAAGCACCTCTTTGCAAATTGAAGTAGCTGGATGCTTCTTGGAACCTTGTTGGAATCCGTTGCTGTGGTGATGTCTGTAGTAGGGGGTGGGGGAGGCAGAGGCCAGGCCAAGAGGCAGGAGAAGGGTGGGTAGAAGCTTAAGGATGTGTTAATGAAAAGTGAAGGGGAGTTTCAGACCCTGTGTCAGGGCCAAAGCAGGCAGGAGGCAGAAATAGCTTGTTGGCTGCACAAAGGGAGCAGCGGGAGGATGGAGGGGCACAATGCCCAGAGAAGAAGCTGATGAAGCATGTTTGAGGCAGGGAGACAGGGCCAGAGAACAGGGAGGGAAGAGTGGACAGCCATCCTCCCAATTACAGCTCATCTGCTGGTAGGGGCAGGGGTAATGCAGGGCACTCACCTTTTGCCAAGCCTCTGTGAATCTCAACCAGATTTGGGAAGTCAGGGCCCTTGGGAAATAGGCATAAGGGGCTGCAGCCTCCACAGCTTTGGCTAGGAGCAGCAGAATCCCCAGCTGAATCTCCTCACGTCTGTTCAGAGCTGGGTGAGTGCATGGAAGGCTGCAGAAAATTAACAAGGAAGAAAATAGTGACAGCCACAAGGAACAATTGCACAAGATCTTATAGCTTAAAAATCACACTCCCACCCTTACCACAATCCTAGGAGAGAATGGGTTTTCTTTCTTTCTTTTTTTTTTCTTCTTTTCTTTTTTAAAGTATTAATATTTTTCAGAACAGGAACATAAAGTTCAAATTATTTGTTAAATGTCACAGAGCAAGTTGGTGTCTTGATACTAGAACCAAATTCCTTTCTTTCTTCAACACCAACCCAAGAAATTTTGCTGTCATTTCTGTCCCAAATCTGCACTTTCCTTTAAGCGTGGATGCCACCCACATAGCCAGCTCTTAAGAGGCCTTGGCAAATGTCTTTCTCTATGCCTCCAGGGGGGAGCTCTGGTAGCATAGTGGCTAAGGCACTTGACTGCTAACCAGAAGGCTGGCGGTTCAAACCCACCAGCCACTCCTCGGAAGGAAGGTTGGGCAATCCTACTTCTGTAGTGATACTGCCTCGGAAACCCAAGGAGGGGTCGCTATGAGTCAGGGCTGACTCGACGGCACATAACAACAACAACAACATGCCTCCAGGGTAGCTGGAAGAGGAAGGGAAAAGGAAGAGTATTTAGCAGGATCCTCAGCTTCTTTCTATACTCCAAGGTCCAAGTGACCCACCTCCATGTTCAAATGACCCATCTAAGTGCCAAGTGACCCAGAACCAAGGGGATCCCAGCCTGCTAAACAAAGGTGGGCAGGTAGCTGTCCTTGGTGCTGAAATCATCTCAGCTTAAAGAGAGAGGCAGAGGGGACTTCTCTTCTTCCTCACCCTCCCTTTCAGTTTCTTCTCCACTCCTTTTCTTTCTGTCTCTTTTTCCTCTTTCTCATCTCTCCCTTCTTTTCCTCCTCCATGTCATATTCGTCCTCAAATCACAGACTTCCGGAGTGTGAAGAAGCCTCAGGGTCAACAAATCCAGTCTCTCTCATCAGCTATTTACTTGCTGTGTAATATTGATCAAGTTAGATATACAACCCCTCTGAGCTCCAGTGGTCACACTTTAAAAACAGAGATAGTGATAACTACTTAAGGAGTTGTGGCAGAGATTTATTGAAATAATAGCAGAGGAATGCTCTTCTCCATGCCTGGCACACAGTAGGTTCTCACTAAGTAGTATCACTATGATTATTTCCTGGTCATTCGTATTTTCTTTAGAATTCATCCCAAAGTTTATATTTTTTAATGACAAAATGCAATCTCTTTGGAAGGAGTTCACTAAAGGGTGCATTATTAGCATTTAGACTAGTTCTCATTTATTTGGAGTATGTTTTTATTGATATTTGCTTTGAAGGATTTCTTGGGCAGATCATTTTTCTTACTGAGCCTCGGTTTTCCCATATGCAACATGTACGAGATAATCTCTCCCTTCCTGCCTGAGGAGCTAGTAAGGGTTTATGTGACCATAAGGGACCTTATTACTAGGACGGGGTATATTCTTCCTGCTTGTGTATATATCTGTGTGTGTGCAGATGTGTGTCTATTGCCATAGGTGGCTGGGTTTAGTTCTGTGTGTGTTCATCCCTTGGCTGGGAGTTTCTAGCCCATAGGAAAAATTGCATCTTTGCGTAAATCTAATAGCATCTAGCATGGGGACTTGCCCCGTGCAGGGGCTCAGACAGTGCTTGTGGGTTGTGTCTGTGCACATCTCCACATGTACTTGTGTTTTCCATGAGTGTACATGTTGTTGATTCCTCAGTGGGGAGCCTGTACTCCTGTCCTCAGCAATGTCTATTACCTCTCCCCATCTCACCTCACTGGGAGGCAAGGTGGTCATCTAAGCCTTGTCCTGACTCTGTGCCTACTTTTTCTCTCCAGATGTGGTGCTGAAGGTGCTGGACAGCAAAAAGAAAGAGGAACTGCTGTCCTACAAAATCCCTATCAAATACCTACGTGTCTTCCACCCCTACCACTTCAAACTGGTGAAGGTCAGTCAGAGTCCTGGGCTTGGGGCCCACATGGGCCTAGGGCAGGTGGGTGGAAAGCTGGTTGTTATTGTTGTGCGCCGTGGAGTCGGCACCGACTCATAGCGACCCCTCCTTGGGTTTCCGAGGCAGTATCACTACGGAAGTAGGAACCACTTTTATGTCCCCAGTTCTTCCCAAGAGTAGCTCTGGGAATCTCATGCTCATTCCACAGAATGGCAAGAGAGGGCCAGGTGAGGTTTAGGAAACATGGGTCCTGGGTGACAAATAGAAATGATTAATTTACACAAGAATTTGTGATTCTCTAGATTCCTCTCCATGACACAGCCCACAGAACAACTACCACATTAAATGAATGCATCAATTAAAGATGTATTCTGATTACAAATGTTAAAAGATGGAAGCAGATCTAAAAATTGAAGAAATAGTAATTACAGAGTACCTACTATGTTCCAGGTCCTTTACTTACCACTTCCAATCCTCAAGATGAATTATATTTTGCATACAGAGGACAAGGGCTTGGGGAAAGGAGTTTTCTCACCCTGTGTCACAGACCTAGTGAGTGGCAGAATAGGGGGTGAACCCAGGTTACACTATCTCCCGAGCCAGTTCTTTCTGTGCTGCCTCCACACACTGCCTGGACAGGAGGAAAGTTGAGATACATTAGAGATGACGTATTCCCTGGAATGTACCCCCAGGGTGGGAAACTGGGGAGTAATCCTGAAGTGGGGAAGCCTCAGGGCCCCTCAGTCCATGTTTTCAACCTCCCATACTAGCTCTTCTTCCTGGCTCCCCTCCCCAGTGCTGATTAATGGAAGGAAGAATTCACTCTCTCATTGCTTAAGTACTTATTAAGTAACTATGATGTGCCAGGCCCTGGGTCAGAGATGAGAAGCATCACCCTCCGCCCTATGTGCAAACTCCAAATGCTTAGTAGTGCAGAGTGAAAAGCAATCAGAAGTCAGATCATCTGGGCTCAAATCCCAGGTCTGCTGCTTACTAGCTGGGTGTTTATAAAACCAGTTGCTGTTGAGTTGATCCCATATGTCTCAGAGGAGAACTGTGCTCAGAAGAGTTGACTTTTTCGGAAGTGCCTTCCAAGGTGTGTCTGGGTGAACACTAACCTCCCAATTTTCAGTCAGAAGCTGATAGCATTAACCACTTGTGCCACCTAGGGACTTCAGATGCCCGTAGGAGACTGCTTAACTCCTCAGGCCTCCATTCCCCATCAGCAAAATGGAGACAATATATACCTAGCATGGTCATCTACCCTGGGCATAAAGCACCTAGCAGGGTGCCTGGCAGGTAGCTGGTGCTCAGTTGTTGCCTTCTTCCCTCTCTCCCCCAGTCCTCATCACTGACCTTTGCCTGCAACCAGAGGCATATCTAAGGTATGGCATGTATCCTGGGCACCACTTGAAAGGGGATGCTACTGAGCAGTCTATATTAACCATCACAGTTTCCATCACCAGCTGTGAGAGATCATTCAGCAAGTTAAATATAATGCTTTCATATTTGAGAGTCTCCATGGGTTAAGGCAAACTGTGTGAACTTACTCTGCTGACTGTAGAAAAAGAAGAAACTGGAAAAAAAATTACTTTTAGCACATCATAGACCAATTTTCATCAGTGAAAGCAAGGAAAGTGCAGTTGTAATTTTCATGTAGTGCCATAATGTGCTAAGTAAAAGATTAATGAACTTGACTTGTATTTTTGAGCTGATATTATGCCACAGTTATCTAAAAGATGGGTGTCAGATGTTTGCACAGAGGCGTCATTTCAGTGCTTGCCATAGGCACTATTTTCTGTAGTAACACCTGTGTCTGCAACTCTGAGTTTTGTCATGGCCCAGGGATTTTTACATTCCCTGGACCCCAGGTCAACCTGACAGAACCCAGGGTGATTTTGAGATGTGGCGTCAGGCAGACAGGAAGCAAAGGCCCAGAGAGATTAGGGAGCTACCCTGGCAGACACAGCACTTGAATATAATTCTGGCGGCATCACCCAGGGCTCCTGGCCCTCAGTCCACTTATACCCCAGACCTTGTTATCACATCTATACAAAGAGATCAGGCAGGCCAGAAGTGGTCCTTGTGAGGGTGATGAAATATTCAAATGGAAAAGGGAAGATTTATTATATTGATCTCCTTGGAAGGGCTCACAGGGACCATGAGCTTTAATTATCAGCTCAGAGGCCCAGTGGAGCAATGCCAAATGATTGTCTGCAGAGGGCTGGATTTATGACCAGGGTCACCCCCTCCACACTCACCTTCTCATGTGTCTTCTTCCCCTACCCTGTTCCCAGCCCACCCAGTCTGAGAAATCTGGTGAAGCCACTTCCAAGACCCAACTATTTGCAACAATCATCAGGAAGGGCAGCTTCATCCCCCTCTACATTGGCTGCAACCACACGGCTCTCGAGGTACTGGGACGTGGAGCTCTGGAAGAGGGAGAGTGGGAAGGAGGCCAAGGTTTAAGCAGACCCAGTGCCCTGTCTGTGGCTCCTGGCTGGCCTGAGGGTGTAGAGATGGGGTGTCTGGGGGAAGAAATAAAGAAGCAACTGGACCTTTCAAACTAAAGAAATAGGTTGCAGACAAGCCCTGGGATGACAGGGATGATTATGATAATGATGATGATGATGCCTAATGTTTTCCAGAACTTTCCAGGCACATAGCCCTGCCCTAGCCTCTCCTTCCCTAGTTGTTCTTGGAAGTGAGAGAAAAGGAGTTTCACCAGAGCTCTGCTCCTCCCACCCTGTCCCTCATGCTACAGGTAGGGTGGGAGGCTCCTTCAGCCCACTGTCTCCCTGAAGCCCTGTGTTCCCTACTTGGCCTCCCTACAGTACCGGCTGTTTTCTAGCCTCTCCTCTCCCTCCTGGGATAGTGACCCCGATCTAGGGCATTCGCTCCCCAAGCAAAAATTTTAGAGCCTCCTCACCTTTTCTTGAATCCTATTTCTAAAGAGATTTGACTGATTTGGTATTCATTCATTCATTCAAGAACTATCACAGCACTTCTTTGGGGCTAACTTCCACACACAACTTCCTTTCTCCCACTCCCAGACCTTTCATCTGCTCCGTGGGGACTGTAAATGCTACAGACATGGCCCAGGGATCTGGCACCTTCCTCTTTCCCCCCCAGCTTTCAAACTGCCAAGAGCTACACTCAGGGTAGGAGTCAATAGAGTCCAATCTCTGGGCTTTCCCTGCCCACCATAACTGATCTGATCCTCCCCAGAGCCCTGTGAACCTGGTAGAGCAAGAATTGTTCTTTAGCCCTATTTTACAGCTGGGGTCACTGAGACCCAAAGGCATTCTAGGGCTTCTGGCCCACATCTGCTTCCCCACAGCCAGCCTTTGGATGCTAGCATGTGTCAGATCTGTAGGCAATCTCTGCTCCCATCTCTCTCCTCTCTTCTATCATATCCTTTCCTGAGGATGGCCAGCAGCTCACACATACACAAAACCAGGAAGAGTGGCAACAGCTTGGACCTTTCTGTCCCCAAGTCATACCCCACAGGGAGAGGCCACATCCCCAAGACCCAGACAGATCCTTAGGTCTGCAGGGGGACAGCTGTGGCCTGTCCCACCTCCACCTCCAGCTCCCTGACTTACGTGGTAGAGGTGTGGAACACAGACCCAGAAGTCTGGTCCTCCCTGCCTCCTACCTACTCCCCTGCCCAGCACCATACCCCAGCAGATGCCTTCCTGTTAATTTCAGAGGATAGAGCATGTAAGCAGATGTCTGCTTCTGATGGCAGACAGACCAGCACAGCAGGAGATAAAATTGCTTCTTTTGTTACTTACTGGGCTCTGTCATGAGCAGGTGTACTTGGGCAGCTGTCTCATTCACACCTGACCAGTATCAACATAGAGCAGGTGTAAATTAACACCCCAGTGCCCACTGCACCTCTCAGAATGCCCTCCTAGCCCTTAAATCTGTTAAAGTCTCTTGAGCAATAAGGCCTGATAGGTCTCTGGAAAATTCCTCAGGCCCAGAGCCTCACCCCCATCCAAAGTTTGAAATTATACCATTAGAGATTCTTTCCTTTGAACACAGTGAAGGATCTGTCAGTCTCCAGACACCCCAGTGACATCGGAAATGCCTTAAAAACCAGCTTCCATCAAGATGACTCCAAATTGTGGGGACTCCATGTGTGTCAGAGTAGAACTGTGCTCCACAAGGTTTACAATGGCTGACTTTTTGAAAGATCACCCAGCTTTTTTTCTGAGGTACCTCTGGGTGCACTTGAGACTCCAAAGCTTTCAGTTAGCAGCCAAGTTAGCCATTTGCACCACCCAGGGACTCCAGAACACCTCAAGAAATATTTTAAACCCTTATCAGCTCACACCTGTGTGGGGTTAGCTGGTAATCAGCTCAGGGAAGTGTTAAGGAAGAGGAAGAAAGAGAGAATATTCAGAACAATCTCTACTCCTGGGCCCTCTCCTCCTCCCATGAAGGTCAGAAACATTAGAGAGATTATGGTCTAACCTCTAAGTGTACAAGCTGGGAAAACTGAGGCCCAGAGTGAACCAGGAACTGGCTGAGGTCACACAGTGATCAAGCTCTGGAGGGTATGAGATAGTGGCAAAGCTGGGGTCGACCTGGCAGGGCTTCTTCCCATCACAAGTGTGCCTGAAGCATGACCCCTCAGCTGTGTCTAGTACTCCAGCACTTTCGTCTTTCTGCTTTTCTTTCTTTCCATCAGCATCTTATAATTAACACCCCTGCCCACCCTCCAGAGTCTCCCTTTCACACTCATAAACACACAATCTTCCCTTTCTACCCTTTTCTCTCATTAACGTTACACTCATCTATTCCACAGACATATATTGAGCTCCTATTATGTATGTGCTGAGCACTTTTGATAAAATTGAGAATAACATCAGTAAATCAGATATGGTACTTGTCCATGTTGGGGTTTGGGCTCTAGTCAAAAGTATAGAAAAGAAACAAGAAATAAATTATAATGATCACAAGCTGTAGTGATAAGTGCTATGGATGAGATAATTCAGGGGCTGAGAGAGAAAGAATGGGAGGCAGGGGTGCTACTTGGCAAGAAGGAAAATCTCTCAGAGATGGTGGCATTTAAGCTAAAGGATGAGAATGAGCCAGCCATGATGGGGAGTGGAGGGTTACCAGCAGAGGGATTAGCATGTGCTAAAACCCTGAGGCAGAAATGAGCTAGGCATGCTGCAAGAGTAGGAGAAAAAGAGGCTGGAACACAGACAGAGGGACTGGGAGCTGGTGGAAGTGGGGGTCAGGAATCAGATCAGAAGCTTTGGGGATGACAGTGGAGGTAAGTGGGGATGAAATCCATGTCTTCTCCCCCTGCCTTCCCAGTGCCTAACCCAGAGCCTAGAGCAAGTGGCCAGTGAGTGCTAGAACAAAGGTTTTGGTCCCCATTCCCTGGGGGAGCTTCCCACTTATCCTACTTTGTCCTTCCCTACACTGCTTCCTGCTGGAGCCCCTCCTCTGCTCAAATGTTTGCTGGTGCCTCCTGAAAGGTGTGGCAATGAAAGTCCAGAGATGGTATTGAGGGCTGAGTGCAGAAAGGTCCTTAGGAAGCAACAGAAGATTGAAAGATCATTGGAGTATGGGGGAAATGATGACTGGAATTTGATGAAGCAAGAGGAGCCCAAAGATGCTGATGTTTGTGATTTCATTCCATACCACCAGCATTCACTGAGAAAGCCCTGATGTGAGGCAGGCACCATGACAGGCACCAAAGGGGTCCATTAGGACCTTGGTCATGATTGAGGACCTCCGGAAGCTCAATGTGGTTGGAGAAACCAGACCTGGCTTTGGCATTCACAGTTTACAAAGTGTTCTCACAAATGATCTACTCAGGGATACCTCATGACCCTGGGAGAGAGCCAGAACAAGAATATTTTGGCCCTCTTTAATGGAGAAAAGATCAAAGTTGTCAAAGATTTCATTTCAGGAGTTCCAGTAAGATGGCAGAATAGGCAGAAAGACTGAACAGACCCTCTTCAACAAAGAAAAGGAGAACCAATTAACACAGATACAGAAGATAATCCTGGACCCCTGAGCCTTGAAGGGAAGGATATAGAAGTGGACTAAACTCCAACTAGCAGAAGAATTTGCATGAAAACACCAAAAAGGAGACATATGGAGCTGTGGTCTGGCAGCAATCCTGACAGCACAGATGCCTTGGATATTGCCCAGTGGTGGTAGGACCTAAGAATTAACCTAAAAATCAGCCCTGCTAGCCAGTGACTGCATGGAGGACTGCTCTGATGGCTGGGAATTAAAAGGGGAAGCAGCAAAGAGGAAGGCAGGCTGAGCTGTGGACTTTTGCCTGTCCAGAGGGCACAGCCATTTTGAATGTTTACAAGCGGCTTGACCATTTTGGATATTTAAAGCAACAGTGTTCTCTCAGATTCCAGGGACTTAAGAACAGGCTACACTTGCTGGGAACTGCAAAGACATTCTGGACCTGGATGTCTGGAAAGGTGCAACATTCCCCTTGTTACTCTTATATCCCCCACCTTCTTGGTTAATGGAGGTGTGGGCATCCTTCACTCCTACGCACTTTGTGGGCTGGCAGGAATTCCATCCCAGTCTCTGCGCTCAGACTGAGCCTGGGTGCACTGCCCCTCCCTACCTCAAAATTTTTTTCTTTTTTCTGTGTTTTAGTTTGTTTCTTTTTGTCTGTTGCAAAACTACTACCGTTATTATTACTTTTGTCCTTTTTACTATTATTCTTTATTTGTCCCCTCCAAGGTTCTAGTTTTCACCTTTTTTTCCTTTTCCCTGTTCCTAGTTGCATTTTTTTTCTTTCTCGTGGTTAACCCCATTGCTTGTTTTTCTTTTTGCGTTTTTCCCATTTTTTCATCATTATTCTCCTTCTCTACCTTTTTTCTCTTATTGCCCTCTCCCCAGATATTGCAGGGTTTTCCCCCCTTTTTTCTTTTTTTAGTTACTGTTCCTGTGTGATTACATGGTGTATTTTTTGTCCATTGGCTTTTACATTTTTGATGGTTATTCAATTGTTCTTTTTGTCTAACTGAGTGGAAGACAGCAACAATCCCCATATGACACCATTACACCCACACTTCCTGCACCTTTACTTACTGAGTGAGAGCCACTACCTCCTTCTCCACCAACAGGCCAACAATAAACAACCACCAAGACAAGCCTGACTCACCCTTGGCTCTCTTCACAAACAGTTAACAGAGATCTAAATACAACAATGCCATGATGTCTTGGAGACAAAAGACCATCACAGTCCATACAAAGAAGCAAGATAAAGTGGTAGAAACAAGGGAACAGGATACAGACCCAAAACACATCCCTGAGGAAGAAGCAGCATTGGAACTCTCTGATAAGGAATTCAAAAGAATTATATTTAGGTATCTTCAAAGGATTGAGAGACAGA
>NW_006921820.1:3906618-3908228 GCF_000298275.1 Orycteropus afer afer | reverse complement strand
GAAGGAATAACTTACATGCCATTGGAATTCCAGAACAGGAAGAGAAAAATAAAACCACTGAGAAAATTGTCCAAGATTTGTTGGAGGAGAACTTCCCTGATATGATGAAAGATAAGAATATATCCATTCAGGAAGTCCAATGAACTCCAAACAGGATAGACCCCAAAAGAAAATCATCAAGACATATCATCATCAAACTCATCAAAATCAAAGACCAAGAAAGAATCCTGAAAGCAAATGGGAAAAATAAAAAGTCACTTACAAAGGACAATCAGTAAGAATAAGCTCTGATTTCTCAGCAGAAACCATGCAAGTGAGAAGGCAATGGGATGTTATACATAAAACCCTGAAAGAGAAAAATTTTCAACCATATTTGAGGTCAAAATTATCCCTCAAATATGATGGTAAAATCAGGAGATTTCCAGATAAGCAGAAACTAAGGGAATTTGTTAAAACCAGACCAACACAGCAAATAACAACCGATCATAAATACACAAGATGACATAACCCAGAAACCGCAGCCATGGACATATCCAAAGTAAAATAAGCTTACAAGATTGTAAACAGGGAACCAGAGACATCAACCGGCAAATGAAGACAACTACAGACCCAAAAGAGGGAAAATACTGTGTAGTTACAGAGCTTCTAAATGGTGAGGAAGTCAAGAGAGTTGCAAGATAGAATGGACTGTCCTAAACTTGGGGCGGAAATTATAAATCACAGGGTAACCTCAAAGAAAAATGATAAGCCTTCCCATCACAATAAAAAAGAAGGCAAGCACATATATTTAGCAAATACTAAAACAACAGCAACAAAGAAAATGATTACCTGATTCATAAACATAATGAGCTTAGCACAGAAAATGACATGGAACAAAGAAACCAAGGACATCATAAAAAAGCATATAACAAAACGACAGAAATCAATTCATACTTGTCAATAATTACACTGAATGTTAATGGATTAAATGCACCACTCAAGAGATGGAGAGTTGCAGATTGGATACAAAACCCATCAACATGCTGTCTACAAGAGACATACCTTAGAGACAAAGACAAAAATAGATTAAAAATCAAAGGTTGGAAACAGATATATCAAGTAAATGGCAACCGTGAAAGAGCAGAAGTGGCAATATTAATTTCTGATCAAATTGATTTTAAGACAAAAACCACCATACAAGACAAGGAAGGATATTATATAATGATTAAAGGATCAATTGAACATGAAGGTATAACCATAATAAATATCTATGGACCCATTGAAAGAGCCCCAAAATACATAAATCAGACTTGAAAAGGCAAATAGATGGCTTTACAGTCATAGTGGGAGACTTTAACATACCAAATTCAATGAAAGATAGAACAACTGGAAAGAAACTCAACAAAGATGCAGAAGAGCTAAACAATACAATTCACCAACTTGACCTTATAGACTTCTACAGAGCACTTCACCCAACAACAGCACAAAATACATTCTTTTCCAGTGCACATGGAACATTTTCCATGATAGACCATACGTTACATGATAAAGCAAGCCTTCATAAATTTAAAAACATTGAAATACTGCAAAGCATCTTCTCAGATCATAATGCTATCAAATTAGAAATCAAC
>NW_006921820.1:3904673-3905416 GCF_000298275.1 Orycteropus afer afer | reverse complement strand
ACCAATCCTACTCAAACTATTCCAAAACATAGAATAGGATAGAATCCTCCCTAACTCGTTTTATGAAGCAAGCATAACCTTGATGTCAAAACCAGGCAAAGACATCACTCAAAATGAAAACAATAGACCAATATCCCTCGTGAATATAGATGCAAAAATCTTCAACAAAATTCTAGCCAATAGACTCCAACAACATATCAAGAAAAATCATTCATTATGACCAAGTGGGGTTCATATCAGTAACGCAAGGATGGTTCAACATTAGAAAAACAATCAAAGTCATCCACCACATAAATAAAACAAAGGAGAAGAACCACATGATCATATCAACTGATACAGAAAAGGCATTTGATAAAATCCAACACCCATTCCTGATCAAAACCCTCAGCAAAATAGAAATAGAAGGGACATTCCTCAATATAATAAAGGACATCTATGAAAACTAACAGCCAACCTTATACTCAATGGAGAGAGACTGAAACCATTCCTCTTGCGAACAGGAACCAGACAAGGATGCCCGCTATCACCACTTCTATTCAACATTGTATCGGAAGTCCTAGCTAGGGTAATAAGGCAAGAAAGGGAAATCAAAGGCATCCAAATTGGTAAGGAAGAAGTCAAACTATCCCTATTTGCTGATGGTATGACCCTATACCTAGTAAATCCAAGAGACTCAGTCAAAAATCTACTGGAACTAATTGAGAGATTTAGCATCGTGGCAGGATATAAGATCAACATCCAAA
>NW_006921820.1:3885287-3903620 GCF_000298275.1 Orycteropus afer afer | reverse complement strand
AGATGAGTGGATACTGCCTCAGAAACCCAAGGAGGGGTCGCTATGAGGTGGGGCCAACTCGATGGCAAACAACATCAACATCAATATATGGCATAAATAGACTATCAAGCATAACCCAATATGCACAAACAGCAGATGAGAAACCAGATGATTGGAACCTTCTAAAGATTAAATTTTTATGTGCTTCCAAAGACTTCTCCAAAAGAGTCAAAAGAGAACCTACAGATTGGGAAAAAAATATTTGGTAATAACATATCTGACAAGAGACTTATCTCTAGAATTTATAGAAAACACCAACACCTCGATAACAGAAAGACAAATAATCCAATTAAAAAATAGGCAGAAGACATGAATAGACACTTCACCAAAGAGGATATTCAGGCAGCCAACAAACATATGAAGAAAAGCTCACAATCATTAGCCATTAGAGAGATGCAAATCAAAACAACAATGAGATACCATCTTGCTCCAGCACTAGCAGCAAAGTTCAACATGACACAAAATAACAAATGTTGGTGAGGATGTAGAGAGATTGGGACTCTCATACACTACTGGTGGGACTGTAAAATGGCACAACCACTGTAAAATGTGGAAAGCAGTATGGTGATTCCTTAAAAAGTTAGAATTAGAAATACCATTTGACCCAGCCATTCCACTACTAGGTATATATCTAAAGAAGTGAGAGCCAAGACAAGAACAGACATATATATGCACACCCATGTTCATCGCAGCACTATTTACAATAGCCAAAAGATGGAAACAACCTAGGTGTCCATCAACTGAGGACCGGATATCCAAACTATGGTACATACACACAATGGAATACTATGCAACCCTAAAGAATAACCTAGAATCTGCAAAACAACGCATAATGTGGATGGACTTGAAGGACATCATGCTGAGTAAAATAAGGCAATCACAGAAGGACAAATATTATATTAGTCTATTATTGTAAAAGTCAAGGAAAGGTTTATCTATGGAAGGAAATTTTCTTTGCTGGTTACCAGGGGTGGGAGGAGAGGGGAGGGAACACTGTTAGATAGGGAGAGATAAGTATTGATTTGGGTGAAGAGAAGGGCAACACACCAAATGTGAGTGATCAACATGGTAGCACTGAGGAAGAAGAAGACATAGAGAGGTACATGGGAGGTGCAGACAACAAAGATGAACCCTTTTGCACATTAAGCACCTGTGGGCTCGGGACCATCATCACAAGGGACATCAAGCTCAGTTGGCATAACATACTACACAAAACATTGTTCCACCTCCTACTTTGGCAAGTAATGATTGGAATCTTAAAAGCTTGCAAGCAACCATCTAAATGCAATGATGGGTCTCTCCTCATCCAGAGCAAAGAAGAATGAAGAAAACCAAAGGTTCATGGAAACAATTAGTCCTAGTGACCAGTACACCATGTGATCTGCAGCCTATATGACTATGAGACCAGAAGAGCTAGATGGTGCCCGGGTACCACTGTCAACCACTCAGAGGGGGATCTATGTAGGATATTCTGGATAGAGAGGGAGAACAATGTGGAACAAAACTCAAAATCATTTGGAAAAAAAAGGAGGGGCACCAGATTTGCTGTTCTGATAGAGCCTGGTGGAACCACTGACACTATTGCCCCTACCTGCCTTTCAGGTCTGGATTGAACCCACACCTGTGGTTTCTAGTCAAACAAAAGACAGGCATATGAGTTGAACATTTGCCTGAAGTAGATACACTCCTTGAAGAGAACAATCATGGAAGAAAGAAGGGCTGTTTATGCACAGGGAGACAGCTCAGGGGGCAGGAGTGCATGGAGGGATGGACACAGCGAAGAGGTAACCATTGGGAGGAAGTGGGAGGGGAACTGTTGCATTGGGGTGAATTGTAGTCAATGTTGTGAGACAAAGTGTATGTGAACTGCAGTATGGAAAGTGAATTTGCTCTGTAAATTTTCACCCAAATCACAATACAAAATAAATAAATAAATAAAATGAAACAAAATGGGGGAAGATTAAAAAAAAAAAAAAGATTTCATTTCACTTTGATCTACAATCAATACCCATGAAAGCAGCAGTCAAGAAATCAGATGTCATATTTTACTGAGCAAATCTATTGCAAAAGACCTCATTAAAGGGTTTAGGATGTGCCTAACCCAAGCCATGGTATTTTCAGTCTCCTCATATGCATGTGAAATCTGGACAATGAGTAAGGAGGCCCAAAGAAGAATTGTGGCTTTCACAAAGAATACCGAAAGTACCATGAACTGCTAGAAGAATGAACAATCTGTCTTGCAAGAAGTGCAGCTGGAATGCTCCTTGGAAGCGAGAATTGTCAGACGTGATCTCATGTACTTTGGTCATGTTGTCAGAAAGGACCACTTGGTAAAGTGCAGGGTCAGTGAAAAAGGGGAAGACCTCTAGATGGATTAACATGGTGGCTGCAATGATGGGCTCAAACATAGCAAATATTGTGAGGATGCGAGGACTGGGCAGTGTTTTTGTTCTGTTGTATGTAGGGTTGCTATGAGTCAGAGCCAACTCAACAGCACCTAACAACAACAACTTTGACTGACAGAAACTCAGAGTAGCCAGCACCACCTCCACCCCAGGAGCCAAGATGAGAACACAGTTCTCCTGACTTCCCATCCAGGACCAGTCTCTTATCTCACACTCTCTCCCTAAGAAAAGCTGGCATAAGAGAGCCAGTAGTGAATCACAGGATGGAAAACCAAGAGGCATGACCTTACCCAAACAGAGAAGCCTTCCTGGAGGAGGGTAACCTTGAACAAAGACAGAGCCTAGTAGAGCAAGGAGGAGGGAAGAGCAGGAGCAGAAGTGTGAGGCAGGGATGAGCCACTGTTGAAGGAGAAAGATGGCCAGTGGGCTGGCTTGTCACTGGGTTCACTCTTCTCTTCCCAGGTCTTTCTCAGGGGAGTCAATGAGCCTCTGGCCAACAACCCCAGACCCATGGTGGTGATTGCCCGAGTGGTTCCCAACTACAAGGAGTTTAAGTGAGTGGAACCCAGGTGGGCATGATCCAGGAGGGAGGGGAAGGCAGAGGACAGAGGAGGGGGAGAGGCTATCATTATCACTAAACGTTGTGATTCCAAGAGCCCTGGAAACATTTCCTTTCCCCAAGGCCCTTCAAACTTCCCCACTGGATTTGTCTCAGTAAACTTCTCAAAGCAGACCACACCTTTCTTTCCACAGGGAGGGCTGAGGTCCCTGGAAAGGGGCAACTCAGACCTCACCTGAACACAGACTGGAGGTAGGACAGTGGAGTCCTGAGTGTCTACAGCAGGCTTAAAAAGCTGAGAGGATCCAGTGCATGGAGAAGGAGGAGAAGGAATCCTTACTCCCTGCCTGGTGGCACCTCAGCCTTTCCAAACCTGTCTCCCCATCTCATGTGCCCACCAAATCCACAGTCCCTTCCTGCCCAGATCAGGGACATAGGAACCAGACTGTGATCTTTCCCAAAGGAAGAGGCCTAAGGCTCATCCTATACCTTATCCTTTATCCCTGCCTGGGAGTACCTCCCCTCACTCTCCTGGAGGCCCCCTGCCAGCCCTAATTTGTTCCACTCCTCCCCAAGACCTCCTTTTGGACTTATTGGATACACAGTTCTCAGGAGGGGATTTGGGCTAACTCTGCCACTGGAAGCCAGAGCAGTGAGTGGAGTTTCCCAATCAACATGTGCACACACACACACACTGAAACCTCCTCACCACCCCCCCTGCAGGCCCTCCACGCTTCTGAAGCCTAAACCTGGATTCCCACCATGGGGAGTTTATTCTGACAAGGTCTTTCAAAGAGGAGGGAAGGAATGCAAAGATCATCTTAAAAATGGCCAGAGCCATGGTTTCACCAGTGACACACTGAAGCATTCAGATGTGGCTAAGATCACAGAGAGTCACTGTGTGTCAGGGGGGAATCCCATCTCCTGACCAAGAGGAGCTTTCCCATGGCTTTGGCCGGCATCACAAGGATCATAGCCCACTACCTATGCTGCAAGGTCAGGCCTAGACTAGATGGGTCACTGAGCTCTCCTCTCACATCCATCTGATGGCTCTGAAGAGATAGCCCATGGCTTCCAGACTTGGGCACAGAGTCGAGAACATTGGGCACCATGCTGACTCCTGTCTCCTTGCCTACCCAGGTCCAGCCAGGTGAACCAAGACCCAGCATCCCTGGGTCTGCCTATTACCCAACTATCCTTCCCTATCTCATCAGTAATGAACTTTGATGTTCCTCGTATCAGCAAAAATGGATGCCCTCAGGTATGTCTCCTTCTCCCATTTACTTTCTCACTGCTTCACACTTGTAGTAACTTACTTACTCATTCATTCATCCCCTCACTCAGTCATTCATGTAGTCACATGTTTAATAAGAGTTTACAGAATCCCACTGCATACCCAGGGCCATGCTTGTCTGCACTATGGAAGCTGCCTTCAGGGAACTGCTGGTCTGGGGAAGATGATATCACACATGTGAAAAAGTTAAACATCACCACAAGGTGATGTAAAACCTGATAATAAACCAAGAGGGAATGTCAGAGCTGTAATCAGTGGAGAGAGGGATGTAAAATCTGGGCGATTAGGAAGGGCACCCAGGGATGGGAGTATTGAATTTTCAATAGGGGCAGGGGAGGTATAGGACAATTGAGATCACCAAGAGCAAAAGTACAGAGGTGGGAATACAAATGACAAGATACATATCAGGCTGCAGAGGAGGGTGGCGTGTTTGTGTATGTGCATATAGGGAAGAAGGGGGTTGGAGATCATTGCTGGATCAATGGCCAGATTGACCACTTACCATAACCTGCACTTCAGGTTATGGTAACATTCCCAGGAGCCTGAAAGAAGACTGGTGTTCTCAGAAGTCCCTCCTGTTGTCTGTCCACCATTACTCATGTCTGACATGGCAAAAAGAGAATGAGGTACCCCTCTGGAGCCCAGCTTTCATTTAAAAGCAAAGATGTTTGAAGAAGGCTCAGACACGGGCTGGAGTGATGGTGATGGGGAGGGGTGGGACACAGGGGGACCCTGGGGACAGAGGCTTCAAACCCAAACCAATCCTCGGCCTGATTTCCCCAGGGCCATCTCACACATGGCCCTGCATTTGCCCAGAAAATTATGAACCAATCAGCAGGCAGTCCCAAGGGGTAGGAACACTGTCTGCTTTAATGAGTGTGCCCCTGCCCTGCCCCCAGGTCCTCTCTGGCTGCCTTGGCTGCCTAACTAGTCTAGATGGGGGAGGTACCCCTTGATAAAGAGTCTTGTCACAATGTCTTTTGCTTATGTGAGACAAGGCCAGAGGTCCTGCAACAGCAGACACTTGTTGAAGGTCACCCATCACCATGGCAGCTGGGCCAGCTGGAGAACTCACTGGTAGCTGGCACAGACATGCCTGCCCAGGTGTCAGCAGGGGGTGGACAGGGGCTGCTGCTGTGGAAGAGGGGGAAGAAGGGTAGTGGAGTGGACAAAGTCCCTACCTGGAAGAGGCACCTGTCAGCAGCATGGGCTCAGGGTTCACACAGACCCCCTGCTCCATCCCTTCTCTGAACTTCAGTCCCCTCATCTCTACAGTCGCAGGTAGAGGGAAGAGCAGTAATTTCTAGGTCTTGTCCTCTCTGATGGGGTCATCGGTGGCACAAATAGTTTGCACTTGGCTACTAACCTAAAGATTGGCAGTTCAAACCCAACTGGGAGTGCCACATAAGAAAGGCTTGGCAATCTGCCTCTGTAAAGTTTACAGCCAAGAAAACTCTATGGAGCAGTTCTACTCTGTAACACACGGGGTTGCCATGAGTTGGAATCAACTCGATGGCAACAGGCTCTTGGTTTTTTGCCCCCTCTGACATCTTGAAAACCAAAATAAAAGCCCAAATAAACCCATCGCCATTGAGTCAGTTCTGACTCACACAGGCCAAGGTAGAACTGTTCCATAGGGTTTCCAAGACTGTAAATCTTTATGGAAGCAGACTGCCTCCTCTTTCTTCCACAGAGCAGCAGGTGAGTTCAAACCACCAATTTTTGGGTTAGCAGTCGAATGCTTTAACCACTGCATCACCAGAGCTCCTTTTGACATCTTGGGATGCTGGGATTTCCCACCAGCTTCCCACTAAGCTAAAGCACTGTGGGCAGGGAGTTTGAGGATCCAGGGGACCAGGGTTTGATCTGTCAAAAAAAAAAAAAAAAAATCCAGCCTTTGATAGGGAGAGGTGTCATTCAGAAAGAAAGAGTACTGCAACAGGGAAAAATTTTCCACTCTTGGAAAACTGCAAGCATCTCAAAATCAAACAGAAAAAGGTTTTTCTCTTATAGATAAGGAGGAGCATGCAGAGATAAGCAGAATCTTTTGGGAGAAAGCTGGACTGGCAACAGGAAATGGCCATTGGGTCTGACAGAAGCAATGTTTCACTGTGGTCAGCTAAGACCCAGTTAAAGCTTCCCCCCCCCCCCGCTAGGTTTTTTTTTTTTAAGTGCCTTCTTAGGCTTTAGGGCTGGCCGAATCCAGAGACCTGTAGAAAGAAGAGAAGCCTAAGTAAAGTTTGGTCAAGACAAAGAAGAGGAAGATTTAAAAAAAAAAAAAGACAAAGAAGAGGGAAGGACATTTTCTTTGTTGGTTACCAGAGATGGGAGGGGCAGCAAGGAGGGAAAATAGATGGAAAATTGAGAGACAGATTTGATATGGGTGAAGGCAAAAGCAATACAACAAAAGTGTGTGACTAACACAATATCAGCTCTGGTGGTATAATGCCTAAGGCATCTGACTGCTAACCAGAAGGCTGGCAGTTCAAACCCACCAACCACTCCTCAGAAGAAAGACTAGGAAATCTACTTTGGTAGTGATACCACCTCAGAAACCCAAGGAGGGGTTGCTATGAGTTGGAACTGACTCAATGGCAGTGAGTTTGGTTTTTTTGAGCACAATATCACTAAGGAAAAGGAAGATGCAGAGAGGTACATAAAAGATACAGATAATAAAGGCAAATACTATTGCATACACAATATTGTATTATCAATAGTTAACTCTAATCTATAGGTAGATAAAGAGGTAGACAGGTATAGATAGGCAAATAGGAATATACCCATGACCATACATAGGTTTGGCAGATGATATTCCTACATATGTATTTGTATGTGCTATAAAAATGTCCATATACAGTTTAAACACAACAGAAGGCAAAGTTAGGATAACTTCTTAGCCACAAGTAAGGACCTTGAGGGAGTGGGTCATTGGGCCTGCAGGCTGGGGACCATGGTTGCAGGGGACTCAAGCTCAACTGGCACAACGTGGTATACAAACATATTGTTCTACATCTTATTTCAGTAAGTAGCATCCAAGGTCTTAAAAGTGGTCATCTAAGTGGCCACTGTTGGTATCTCCTTCTCTGGAGCAAAGAAGAGTGAAGAAGATCAAAGATGCATGGAAACAATTAGTCCAAAGGACTAATGGGCCATGAGACCCTCAACCTATATGACCCTGAGACCAGAAGTACTAGATGGTGCCCAGCAATGCCAACCACTCAGAAAGGGATCAAAATTGGAGATCCTGTATAGAGCTGGAAAAAAAGTGGAACAAAACTGAAAGTCACAAAAAAGACCAGGCTTATTGGTCTGGTAGAGACTGGTGAAACCACCAAGACTATGGCCCTGAGTCACCCTTCGAGCCTGGAACTGAACTTACTACCCTGGCTTAACTCAGCCAAATAGTAGACAGGCCTATGAGCTGAACACCTACACCAGGGAGATGCACTCCTTAGAATAATCAACCATGGGAGATCAGAAGGGCAGCATATGCACAAAGAGAAATGTAGGGAGGCAGGAATGCATAGGCAGGAAGGACACAGGGAAAGGGTAACCACAGAGGAAGTGGGAGGTGAGATGTTACCCCGCAGGGAGTGTAACCAGTATCATAAAACAAAATGTGTATGAATTATTGACTGTAAAATGAATCTGCTTTGTAAAATTTCACCCAAATCACAATAAAAATTTTTTGAAAAACAAATGACAACAAAAACTGCATTAGAAACAAGGAGGAAAAAAAAAAAAAAAAGACAATGGGGAGGGTAAGAAATGGGCAGTTGTGAACATCTGGTCACACCCAGCTCTGTCTCTTACAAGTTGTGTGACCTTTAGCAAAGTGTTCTCCAGACCTGCTGATTACTATGTTCCCAAGCTGTTGTTCACTGTCCTCAAGTGGGCCTCCAGCTCATGGCAACCTTGGTCCTATGCCATCCTCCTAGTTGGGGACTGGTCAGTGTGATCTATAGGGTTTTCAGAAGTGGATCACCAGATCTTTCTTCCTACTCCATCTTAGTCTACAAGCTCCACTGAAGCCTGTTCAGCATCGTAGCAACACCCATACCTCCACTGATAGGTGGTGACTGCACATGGGATGCATTGGCCAGGAATTGAACCCCAGTCTGTGGCAAGGAAGGTGAGAATTCTACCACTGAATCACCACTGCTCCCATTTGGGCTCTTAGGAGAATGTAAAGGGAAACGTGTGCAAAGCATCCAAGCCCAGAGTGGAAGTCAAAAAGGTTTCATCCCTTTCAGAATGCACCTCCCCTAGTGCCAAATGCCGCCTCGGAGGCATGCCTCGCTATTGCCCCTGTCATCTTTGGCTACAAGTAACAGAAACCCCAACTCCATCAACTTAAACGTTGAGTACTTATTGTCACACATCACAAGAACTCCTGAGGTAGGGAGCCAGCAGAATTGGTTGATTTAGCAGCTTGGCAGAGTCCTCAAGGGCCCAGGATTTTCCCAATACGCTGAACTGCCATCCTCAACTGTACAACAGCTCGTGGGGACAAAACATAAGGCCGTGCTATTCAAGGACTCCCACCTGGATATAACCAAAGTCCTGAGGGAAAATGGAAACTCTTTTCTTCGGTGTGATTTTCTGAGAAAGCAGAACCCACCCCAGTAGACCTCCCCTCTGGTCCCATTGGCCTGAATGGGGTCACATGAACTTGCCTGAGCCAATCACTGGGGAGAGGTGTGGCTCCACCTTGCCCACAGCGATTGCCGGAAGGAGGGACCACTAGCGCAAAACTGGGTTCTATTGGCCTTGAGAGAGGCTACGGGTGGGCGGTCCTCAGTGCGTGCTTTACTTCTCTTGGAGCGTTGTGAAGATGGCAGAACCTGGAGCTTGTCGGAGTAGCACACTTTGTGGGAGGTCAGGCTTGACCTGCTGGACTCATAATGGGGCGGGACTTAAGAGGTGGTCCTACCACTGCACCCAACACCTTTGAAGGGGCCCACTGAAAGGCAAAACTTCTTGGCCTGGTCTACAGAGCTGGGCCTCAGACAAAAGGCAAAAATTTCTGTCACCTCCTGTTTAAGCCCCCACAGCCAGTCTCTTCCTCAGCTCTCAAGTGGCTCTTTTCAATCCTCATAGACCCTACCCTAGGGCTGGCCTCATCATCTCTTGCCTGGACTACTGCTGCCACCTCCATTCATTTCCTTCCACCCATTCTCTTGAGCAGCAGGCAGAGCAACCTTGTCCTTGTCACCAACAGGACAAACCCCTCCCCTTAGCCAGTACACAAGCCCCCTTTCCACCCTCCAGCTTCCTAGTTCCCTGCCTCATTCACACAGGAGTTCTCCACACCCATGCTGTCCTCTCTTACCTCCCAGCTTTTGCCTCCACTGCACTCTCAGCCTGGAATGACCTTCCTCCCTCTACCCACTGCCCTCATCACTGAAGTCCTCCCTTCCCCAGGTTAAAAGTCAGGTTTCTCCTCAGACATTCCAGCTTCCACAACTTGCTTAGGCCTCTGAGGGGATCATAGGTGTGTGTGTGTGTCCTACCCCTATTGCTCTGGAAGATTATGAGCACAGAGACTGGCTATAGCTCCCTCCACTCCCTGTGCCCTGCAGCACTCCACAGATGTCTAGCATAGAAAAGTCCCCCAATCAACATTTGCAGTGTTTGGTTAAATTGAACTTCCACCTTCACAACAAATTATCTAATGTCTCCTTCAACCCTCACAGCCTTACAAGGTGTAGAGCACAAAACACTTTCCTATTGGACAATGAGAAAACCGGGTTGTAGAGAGGCAAAGGGACTGGCCAAAAGTCACACAGTAAGGTTGAGGCAGGCCCAGGACCAGAGCTGAGGGGTCTTAGCTCCCTGGAGGCCCTGTGCCCAGCATCAGTGCTGACCACTATTCTCAGGGTGGTGGGCACTCTGCCTGGGCAGAGCAGACAGCAGTGAGTGGACCCAGAGGAAATGGGAGCAAGGTCTGTGGGCCCTGGACTGAAGGCTCTGTCCCCAGGGAAGGTAGATCTGCCACTGTGGCTGAGGGTTAATGGCTTTTCTGAAAATCACAGCTATAGGTTAATCACATTCCTTAGATCTACAACCCAAATGTGGCCTTTCTCTTTACCATCAGCAAGCAATGGCTCCTTTACACTCCCCACCCCCCGCTCCCCACACACTTATCAGCCACTAGCATGTTTATCAGGACCCTGGCACCAGATTCTGCAGGTCATTTAACCTTGCCCCCCACACACACACACATATACACACACAGGAGAGTAAGAGAGAGGGATCCTAAGTCCTCAATTCTGAAGGTATCTTTCCTGGGGGCTCTGAAAGGGGCTGCCCGTTGCTGGGTAGGCATTCACCACCCTCTGCTTTGTAATTTCCATCTGGACAATAGCTGGACCTAGAAAGGACAGCATCATCCATTAATAAGCCTCTTCCAGGGTGGCAACCAGGAACCAACAGCCCTGGACTGAGTGGCAGATCCATCTGGAGCACCCCAGTGCCCAGCAGGTGGTCCAGGCCATATAGATGCCTCTCTGGCACCCAGACTGGAGCCTAGGAAATGAGGTGGCTCTGGGATGGAATGGTTTGGGGGTCTTCTGTGAAAGATAGTTCCTAAGTACCATAGAACCCAGAACCAGCTTCTCTGATCTGGTGTGGTGGCCAGGGGAACTCCCAGCACCCCGATTACTGTCCCCATGTTCAGGTCGCCAAGCCCCAAAGTGACTGCAACTCATCTCCCTCAAGGGCAGGGCAGACACAGCTGAGCCTTAGTCTGGCCCTTGGAGACCCTGGGCAGGCACATTAGTGTGACAGGCGTCAGGGCCCTGCCACCACAGGGGGGGAGTGGGCCCACACTGGTATTTCACGATCTTGCATCAGTAACTCCCAGAGCTGGCAGTGCATTTGTGCTGACCTTTTAGAGCGATGACTGATTCCCGCAGGGCATCGGGAGGTGGGAGCGGCTGCCACTGTTGCTGACAGCCCCTGGCTGGGGGCAGAAAGGAGGCAGCCACTTAGAGAGTCTGTGCTGACAGGGCCCCCAGCTCCTCCCCACCTGTGCTAGTTCCAGGCAGGGCTGGGAGTTATAGGAAGGGACCCCGATCTCCCAGACCCCACTGTCCCACTCTCCAGCCCTGCAGATGTGGGCCTTCACCTTCCCGGTGTCCTCTGCACATGCCATGCTGGTCCCATCTCCATACTTTGCTCATACTGTTTTCTCATCCAGATCTTTCTCCCCTTCATCCCACCAAATCTGCCTTCAGAGCCTTCCTCTGGTCCTGCCTCCATCAAGAAGGCTTTCCTGACTACCCACAGGAATGTCTCCTCAAGCCTCCTTGTTTGGGGGCCATAGTTAATGCTGAGGAGCACTGATGTCACAATGGTTAAGCACTCGACTGCTAACCAAAAGGTCAGTGGTTCAAACCCACTAGCTCCTCCATGGGAGAAAAGACCTGGTGATCTGCTGCCTTAAAGATCACAGCCTAGGAAACCATATAGGCAATTCTACTGATAGGGTTGCTATGAATTGGAATTGACTCAACAACACATAACAGTTAATGCTGTCTTCTTTAGTTGTTTAAACTAATACTACCCAAGTGTGCTCTGTGTACCATCAAGTCCCCTGAACGCCCAACACACTGCCCTGCAGACACACTGAGGCTCAGGGGTCTGAAGGACTGTCAGGGCCTTCTGGGAGGGGCTAGGCAGCCTGCATGGGATAGAGACTTGCTGGTAGAAAGGGTAGAACCAAAATACCAAACCATATTGCCATCGAGTCAGTTCTGACTCATAGCAACCCACACTGGGTTTCCAATGCTTTCAATCTTTACGGAAGTGGATTGCCTCATCTTCCTCCTGTGGAGTGACTAGTGGATTTTAACCACCTACCTTTTGGTTAGTGGCCCAATGCATTTACCACAGCACCACTAGAGCTCCTTAGAAAGGGTAGTAGTTATGTGCTGTAGAGTTGGACCCGACTCATTGTGACCCCTCCTTGGGTTTCCGAGGCAGCATCACTGTGGAAGTAGATTGCCCAACCTTCCTTCTGAGGAGAGGCTGGTGGATTTGAATCTCCAGCCTTCTGGTTAGCAGTCAAGTGCCTTAGGCACTACACTACCAGCACTCCTTTTTCCTAAAGAGTTACCCCAATGCTCATAACCGTGATTGGTGGTATCATAGATACCAATTTAGACATGACTCTACCCTTTCTAGAGTCATGTCTAAATCCAGAAAGGGTAGAGTCATGTCTAAATCAGTATCTATGACACCACCAACCATGATTATGAGCATTAGTGTAACTCTTTGGAAAACTGTTTACCAGTAATGAATCAAGTGCCTCAAAATATGCATGTCTTTAGCTCAGCAATTCCATTTTAGGTACTTGTACTAAGGAAATAAGGAGCCCTGGTGACGTAGATATTTAAGTGCTCAGCTGCTAACAGAAAGGTCAGAGATTGGAACCCACCCAGTGGCTCTGCAAGAGAAAGACCTGGCAATCTGCTCCCATAAATGTTACAGCCTAGAAAAACCCAATGGGGCAGTTCTACTCTGTTGCACAAGATCACTATGAGTCTAAAATTGACTTGATGCCACCTAACACCACCACCACCACCACTAAGGAAACAATCTGTGTGAAAGTATGTTCAACAGTGTTATTTATTATAGGAGAATATGAGAAGGGACAAACCAGGGCACTGGTGGTGCAAATGCTCAATGTATTCACTTGCTAACCAGAAGGTTGGAGGTTTGAGTCTACCCAGAGACATCTTAGAAGAAAGGCCTGGCTATCTGTTTCCAAAAAGTCAGCCATTGAAAACTCTAACATACATGGAGTCACCATTAGTCAGAGTCACCCTGGTGATACTGTGGTTAAGTGCTTGACTCTAACCAAAAGGTCCATGGTTCAAATTCACTGGCTGCTCCATGGGAGGTACATGAGGCAGTCTGTTTTCATAAAGACTGTAGCCTTGGAAACCCTATGGGGGTCGCTGTGAGTCAGAAGAGACTCAGTGGCAGTGGATTTGATTCTGGTCTTTGCTAAAGTCATAATATGGGTAACAAGAGTTTCTTGTGATCCTGGATATGCTTACATTTTAATGGTTAATGAAAAAGGCAAGATGCTAGGATGATAATTCTATTAAATAATAGGTACAAGGGGGAAAAGGCTAGAAAGAATCATGTAATCTTACCAACAGTCATCTTTGGTTGTAGAACTATAGGTATTTTTTCCTTCTACTTTTCTACATTTTCTAAAATGTATTCAATTAGCGTGTGTTGCTTTTATAACTGGGCCAACAGTGTGACACATCTAGGTACACACACATCCAAATATCTGGTCATCCCTTGATTTGGGAGAAGCTGTGTTCCCAGCACCTGCTCCCACCCTCTCCTTCCAGCTGACCAAGCCTGGGGGCCCCCCAGAGCAGCCCCTGTGGAATCAGTCCTTCCTCTTCCAAGGCTCTGATGGAGCCACCACCTTCTCAGAAGACACAGCCCTGGTCTTGGAATACTACTCATCATCATCAAGTGAGTGCCCCCTAGGGCCACACCAAGGTAGCAATGGTGTCAGGAGACATGGGTGAAAGGATGTTCAGACCATCCTCAGACCATCCGGCCTCTGCCTTCCACAGTGATGGGTTAAGTGTCCCAGATTCCAAGTGCATACCCACAGATGGAGGAAGAGACTGGCTCACCTCCTTGCCAAAGTGACAGCTCTGGGGCAAAGGTCAGGACTCATGGGTCCTGTTCCCATAATGGGTCCATACTTTTTTTTTTCGGTCTGTACTTTTTTACTGCACCCCCAGTGCATTCATCAGTGAGGAGGCAGATAATGGGTCTCTTGGAGCTCACAGCCTACTGGGAAAGCAGGACTCAGAGACCAGCTAACCCATAGTCTAAGCAAGCTCCACACTATGGGGTTGAAGTCCCCAAAAACCAGAGGCAAAGGAGAGCCATATCCAGAGACACAGAATATGTTTAGGGTTGGTCTTGAACTCACGAAGCCCTGAAGAGTAGGAAAGGAGGGATGCTTGTAGAGAGAAAGACCAGGAAAGAGGAAAGAAAGTGGGGCATGGAGATAAGAGAACTAAATGGCTGATATCAAAGGGTGGGGCTGCGGTAGGGGCATAGGCACTGGGATCTGAGAAGCTAGGGGTGGAGGCTTTGGTTGTTGTTGTTGTTGTTGTTATGTGCCATTGAGTCGGCCCCGACTCATAGCGACCCCTCCTTGGGTTTCCGAGGCAGTATCACTGCGGAAGTAGGATTGCCCAACCTTCCTTCCGAGGAGTGGCTGGTGGGTTTGAACCGCCAGCCGTCTGGTTAGCAGGCAAGTGTCTTAGCCACTATGCTACCAGAGCTCCCCCTAGGAGGCTTTGGTAGGAGCCTGAACTAATGGACTCTCCACCCCTCCCCTACTCTCCACCCAGTGAAAGGCAGTGAACCGTGGACCTTCAGCCAGCCCCTGGGCATCTCTGTGTTGCCACTCAAGAATCGTTTGTACCGCAAGATGCTGATTGGGAAGGGGCTGAGCGGGCTGCGCATGGAACGGCTCCCCATCATTGTGAGTCCCCCACCTGCAATGGCCCTACCGGCCCCACCCACCCTGTCCCACCTTCCCAGGAGAATTTGGCTTCTCAAACAGCTTCTATCAGGGCTCCCACTAGGGAAGCTGACAACTGTCAAATGTGAGACACCTGCAGGGATACCATACTTCAGTCTTGGCTCTGGAGCCTGTAATGAACCTGCCAGAGGAACTGTCCCTGAGCAACTTGAGGAGAATCAGGGCGAGGCCTGTGGGATAGTGACAAGAGCTCAGGCTTCAGACAGCCAGACCTGGGTTCAAATCTTGCCTTGGCCTCTTCCTTACTGTGGAACCTAGGGCAAGCCACTTAACCTCTCTGAGCCTCAGCGTCCTCATCTCTAAAATGGAAACAACAACCCCTTAGGAGGAATGAGTGAGATGAACAAATGTAAAATGCCCAGCACAATATCTCTTTGTATAAGGAGATAATGAAGAGTCCAAGCTATCTGGGTCCACATGCTGCTCCATCATTTACCAGCTGACATGACCTTAGGAAAAATTCTTAAAGTCTCAATGCTTCAGTTTCCATGTCTATAAAATGGATACATAGTAATAATGCTTTTCTCATAGTATTGCTATCAGATTTTGTGAGAAAATACATATAAACATTAGACAAAATCAGACATATTCTTAGAACAGAATATGCTGTTATAAGAATTAATATCATTATCTATTTCTATACCCCTCTTTTTTTCCCCTAGAATACTTAGGGCCATCCTGACATAATAAACCCACTGCCATTGAGTTGATTCTGACTCACAGCAACCCCCACTGGGTTTCCAAGATGGTAAATCTTTACAGAAGCAGATTGCTTCATCTTCCTTCCACTCAGCAGCTGGTGGGTTTGAACCATTAACTTTCTGGTTAGCAGTCAAATGCCTTAGACACTGCCCCACCAGAGCTCCTTACTTAATAAAGAGGAACTTCTCTTTCTGCCAGGAAGTGCTTAGACAGGCCCTGCCCCTGTGGGGGTCATTTAAAGGGCTTGGTCAGTCAAGTCTCCAGTGGAGTTGGGAAGGGTGGGTGTGAAGGTGGTGAGGGTAAACTAAGCTTCTAACTGATTCATTTCAATTCAACCTCCTGCTGAAGATTGCATTTCCACCCCAGATATACTGAAGCAGAATCTACAATTTAACATAAGAATCACATGGGGATCTCGTTACACTGTAGATTCTGATTCAGTGTTTCTAGGATGGAAAAGCAAATTCTCAGCAGCAGGATGAACCAAAATGAACTGGTTCAAAGTCCTGGGGTAAATAGAGGCAGAAAGCCTGCTCCCACCTCTCTCACACTCACCTGGGCACAGTCCCCAGCCGTCACCTTGCTGGGGAATCAGAATGGTAGGTGGAAAATAGACAGAAGCTGCCCTGGCCAGAAGCTAATGGCCTCACTGACTGCTTCCTCCTCTTCCCAGAAAACCAACCTGAAAACCATAAATGGTAAGGCTCCCACGGTGGATCTCTCCCTCCAGCTGCATTCTTCAGAGGTAAGGCTGCCTGCGGATCAGGGGAAAGTTAAAAACCAAACTCAACTGTTGTTGAGTCAGATCCAACCCATAGTAACCTCTCCTTGGATTTCTGAGGCGGTATTTCTGTGGAAGTAGTTTGCCCAACCTTCCTTCCAAGGAGTGGCTGGTGGGCTTGAACCACCAGCCTTCTGGTTAGCAGTCAAGTGCCTTAGGCACTACGCCACCAGAGCTCCCAGGGGAAGGTTAGGGCCTGGCAGACAGACATGTGCTGGCTCTGCGGCCCCTCAGTGGTTCCAACTTCCTTCAAAATTGCTGACCTTAGTCAGGGGCTGGGGGCCAGGGGCTCCAGAGGAGTAACTGCTGCTTTGGATGAAAATGTCTGGGGTAAGTTGAGGTTCCAGGAACCCAGAGAGAAGGTTGAGGCATGATTGTCCCTGTTCTACATATGTTCTTGTTGGGTGCCATAGAATTGGTTCCAACTCATAGTGAGCCCGTGTGACAAAGTACAACTGCCCCATAGTATTTTCTTGGCTGTAATCTTTCTAGGAACAGATCACCAGGTCTTTCTCCCTCAGGGCTGCTGGGTAGGTACACACTACCAGTCTTTCAGTGAGCATCTGAGCACTTAACCAGTGTCCCACTAGGTCTCCTAGTACTCCAGGAAACCAGAGAGGAAACTGAGAGATTAGAAAGAGAAGGTTGAGCACAGAGGACTCCCTGAACCTGGGAGTCAATTCTAACCCACCCAAGCTAAGTCTGGCTCACTAAGATCAAGCACCTACTAGGGTGAAGGAGCTCTGGTAGGGTAGTGCCTAAGGCACTTGACTGCTAACTAGAAGGCTGGCGGTTCAAACCTACCAGCCACTCCTCAGAAGGAAGGTTGGGCAATCCTACTTCCATAGTGATACTGCCTCGGAAACCCAAGGAGGGGTTGCTAAGAGTCAGGGCCAACTCGATGGCAAATAACAACAACAACTAGGGTGAACTGGGGTATTAGTTTTCTATTGCTGTGTAACAAATTGCCACAAACACAACAACTTGAAACAACACCTGTTTATGAGCTCACAGTTCTGGAAGTCATAGTCCAACACAGCATATCTGGGGTTCTGCTCAGGGTCTCATAAGGCTGAAACTAAGGTATTGGAAGTCCTGTACTCCTTTCCAGAGGCTCTGAAGAAGAATCCACTTCCAAGTTCATTCAATTGTTGGCAGAACCCAGTTCTTTGCACATATAGGACAGAGGTCCCCAATCTCTTGCTGACTGTCAGCTGGGGACCTCTCTCAGCTCCCTAAGGTCACCCACATCCCTTTTCACAGGGCCTCCTCCATATTTAAGCCAGCAGGCATGATGAATCCCCTTCATGCTTTGAATCTCTTTGGCTTCCTCTTGGGTCAGTAGCCAGAGAAAACTCTCTGCTTTTAAAAGGGTTCATGTGATTAGGCCAGGCTCACCCCAATAATCTCCCTATCTTAAGATCAACTGTGCCATATATCATAACAATCACAGCAATGATATAGCATCGTGTTCATGGGTTCCAGAGATTAGGATACAGAATATAAGGGGCCATCTTCCAGTTTTAGAATTCTACCTACCACAGCTAGGTTGATCCAAGTGGAAAGATACCTGGGGCTGAGCCCTTCCTAGTGGTTGGGCCTCCATCCTTCTAGCCAGCTATGCCTGGCTTCCATGAGTCCAGCTGCACCCTGGTCAGTGGACTCCAGAGAACCTGGCAGGTTCCTGCTGGAAGTTTTCCACTTTTCTCTGTGGTGCTGACACTTAGGAATAGGTGTAAAGCTGGAGTGTTTGCACAATTTGGGAACATGAACTCAGGGAATGGTGGGTCAGCCCACTCCTGCCAGCTTCCTGTGCCAGGAAAAATAGCCACTAGTTCTGGGGTAATACTTGGTCTTACGTGAAAATGTCAATTCTACCCAAAGCAATCTATACATTCAATGCAATCCCAATCCAGATCCCATCAACATTCTTTAGGGATATGGAAAAACCAATCACTA
>NW_006921820.1:3788497-3882942 GCF_000298275.1 Orycteropus afer afer | reverse complement strand
GAAGTGGGAGGGGAGCTGTTGCATTGTGGTAAACTGTGGTCAATGACATGAGACAAAGTATATGTGAACTGCTGTACAGAAAGTGAATTTGCTCTGTACATCTTCACCCAAATCACAATAAAAAAATAATAATAATAAAAAAAATCTTGGTCTTATGACCTTACCCATGAAGAACATAGCGAGTGTTGGGGGATGAGGAGGTTCTAGCAAGGTACCAGCCCCAAAAGATGTTCCCACAAGACCTCTCATGAGTTTCTGAAATCTCCCCAAGTGCGCTTCCTGCTATGGAATGTTCAGCATTGCCCTCTCAAGACTCCTCTGAAACCCTGGGTTGAAGAGAGTTTGTCAGACATTCCCTGACACTGCACCCTCCTCCTGACCCCAAACTCAAACCTGGTGCAGGAACTGAAAGGTGCTGAGAGGGGAGGATTCAGAAGATATCAACCACCCCAGTGAAGGGGAAGCAGCGTCCTTAGAGAATAATGTCACAAATCACCCAGATTAGAGCCAAACCCTCCAGGATCTCTGCCCAGAATTTAGATTCTGACAATGTCCACTGCCTACCTCACCAAGCCCTGGCTCCTGCCCTCTTCACTGGGATGCATGTATCCTGGGAACTAAAAGGAACGAAAACGCCCCTGGTCAGAGGACTGATAGACTCTGGCAGGCAACAGGCAGGTGGGCAGGACACTTCCCCAATTGCCCAGGGGCTAGGCACAGGGGTCTCCAGTGATGAATTATTCACCGGAGCTGTGCTAAGTGCAGAATTAATCCCTTTCCTTCCAGCTGGCGGCCTCACTAAATTATCCCTCCAAGTCATGCGGGAAAACGCTGCCGAATTCATTTAGCTGCTGAGTGTTTTGATCTGGGCCTTGTGATTTTAGCTTCCCCTTCCCCCAGCTCTCCTCCCCCTGGAGGCGGGTAAAAAAAAAAAAAAAAAAAAAAAAAAACCTTTTAGTAATGGATTTCCGAGAAGAAAGGAAAAGGGATCATGATTGGGTGTTTACCAAGAAAATAGTACTAGCGGAAATTCAGAATCAGATTCAGAAATGGTATTCTACAGCCAAGAATTCACACACTTAGATTCTGCACATACATACATTCTCACACAATAACATTTGAATACCCACACACAGTCACAAAGGCACAAATATACACTTACCATACACACCTTTGCAACAGTGCACACATTTAATGCATATGTACATCCTCACAAACTCACACGTGCAAACTGAAAGGCAGACATTTTCATACCCACATTGGCACACACACAAGCTGTCTGATTACCTCAACTGTTTCTTGGTGAAACTATGTGTGAATTTGCCAATGTCTGACTCATTTTGATTCAAGAATCTTGAAGATCAATTTGGGGGCCTGAATATGAGCTACTTATGTGGGTGGACTTGGCCTAAGTTTCTTCTTGCAGATGCAGCACTCATTCATTCTTTCTTTTATTCTACACATAGTTGATGAGGAGCCACTATGTGCCAGGCACTGTGCAAGGCAAGAACTAAAATTTTGGCTACTCATGGGCCATAATGAGGATCTCTGGTGGCGTAGTGCCTAAGATGTTTGGCTGCTAACCAAAAGGCTGGTGGTTCAAACCTACCAGCCACTCCTTGGAAGGAAGGTTGGGCAATCTACTTCCATAGTGATACTGCCTCGGAAACCCAAGGAGGGGTCATTTTGAGTCGGATCCTACTCGATGGCAGTGAGTTTGATTTTTTGTTTTTGGGGGCCATAATGAGAAGAGGAAGAGGTCAGCAGCCATGGAGCCCACCAGCCTTGAATTGCCCATTATTGGGTTTGGACGTGGTATTCTGCTAGTGTCTGAGCCGTTTTGGCATCCTTCTTTCTAAGGGGGTCTTTCTAAGTGTTGAGAATTGACGAACAGGTCCCATAATGTTGCAACCAAGTTTAACAGAGCCCACCCCCTCACTATAATGTTATTGTTGTCTCTGCAACACTGCAAAATTTTATTAAGTATCCATAATGTAGCTTACACTTCTCTGGGTTGTAGGGATAACACATTGAAACCAAAACCAAACCAAACCCACTGCCACTGAGTCAATTCCAACTCATAGCAACCCTATAGGACAGAGTACAACCACCCCATAGGGTTTTCAAGGCTGTAAATCTTTATGGAAGCAGACTGCCTCATCTTTCTCCCACGAAGGCCCTAGTGGGTTTGAACTGCTGATCTTTTGGTTATCAGCCAAATGACTTAGCTCTAGGTTGTATGGGTATTACCTTGAACAAGACCAAAAAAGTCCCTGTCTCTATAGATCTTGCATTCTTAGAAAGCAGGGAGTGTGGAACAGACAATGAACAAATATATCGATAAGCAAATACCAGGTAATTACAAGTACTATGATAAAAAACCAAATAAGATGATATGTTAGGAAGTGCTTACAGAACCTATTTGGATTGGATGTGGTGTCTTAGTAAGATTGCAAGCTAAGCCACAGTAACAAAGACACTAGGTTCCTTCTGTTTTATTGCCCCACTTAAGGATTGGTCAAAGGAACCCTAGTGATTCAGTGGTTTAGCTCTTAGCTGCTAACCAAAAGGTTGGCGTTCAAACACACCAGCCACTCCACGGGACAAAGATGTGGCAATCTGCTTATGTAAAGATTAAAAAAAAAGAATGACAACCTCAGTGCCATCAAGTTGATTCTGACTTATAGTGACCCTCACTGGGTTTCCAAGGCTGTAAACCTTTATGGAAGCAGACTGCCTCATGTTTCTTTAATGGAACAGCTGTTGGGTTCAAATCACCTATCTTTTGGTTAGCAACCAAATGCCTTAACTTCTCACTACTCCACCTTGAAAACTCTATGGGCCAGTTTTCCTCAGTCTTATAAGGTCACTATGAGTCAGAATGGCCTCAGCAGCAACAGTTAAAGAGTGATCTGCAGCATCCTTGTAGAAGGTACCTGACCTTCCCTTCTGCATTCCAGTCTGTGGGAAGGTAAAAGAGGAAAACCCAAAGCAAGAAGCTTGTCTTAAATTGGGGCCAACTAAAAGTAGAAGGTCATGGTGGAACCCCTGAGACTATGGCCCCTAGCTGCCCTACAGGTCTGGAATTGAACACACTCCTGTGGCTTCCAGCCAAACAAAAGACAGGCATATGAGCTGAAAATTTACATTAGGTAGATACACTCCTTGGAGAGATCAATCATGGGAGAATAGAAGGGCTGTGTATGCACAGGGAGACAGCTTAGGGGACAGAAGTGCATGGGAGGGAAGGACACAGGGAAGATGTAACTATGGGGAGAAAGTGAGAGGGGAGATGTTGCATTGTGGGAAATTGCAGTCAATGTCACGAGACAAAGTGTATGTGAGCTGCTGTATGGAAAATGAATTTGCTCTGTAAATTTTCACCCAAATCACAATAAAAATTTAAAAAATAAAAGTAAAGGGTCAGCAAAAATGAGGGAAACCCTCCATGAGATGGACTGACACAACACCTACAACAATGGACTCAAACATGAAGAACGGCACAGACTGAGCAATGTTTTGTTCTGTTATCCATAAAGTCTTCATGAGTTGGCGCCAACTTGACGTCAGCTAACAAAAATAGTCAGCCACAGATGGTCAGGGAAGGGCTCGCTAAAAGGGAGAAATTTGAGACCTAAATGAGAGAAACCAGGCCAGGCACAAGAAGATCTAGGGAAAAAATGTTGCAGACAGAAAGAACAGCCAGGAAAGGACAAACTTGCCTTGTTCTAGGAACAGAGTGAGCAAAGGAAGGGAACAAAAGGAAGCTGGAGATGCAGACAAGAGCAGGCACGTGGGCTCAGTGATTATTTCTTGATCTGATGCATGTTTTTAAAGATCACTCTGGCTGCTCTATGAGCAATGAACTGTGTAGGCCACAGTAGAAACCGAGAGAGACTACAGCCAAGGTCCAGACAAGAGATGACAGTGGCTCAGACTATGGCAGTAGCAGTGAAGATGGGGAAAGGTGGACAGCTTTAGGATTTGTTTTACAGAACAGCTTCAGCCCCACTCCACCTCACCACCAGTCACATCATAGTTCATCATCCTTCACATGGATCTGAGATTTTTCTACTTCCCAATATGCTTCCATCCACGTTATTCCATTTGCCTCTCAACTCCAAAGAACTCTGTGGAAGTGGTCAGGTAGGGATTATAATCCCCATTTTATAGAGTGGGAGAACAAATCCAAGGTAAATGAAGTGATTTGCCCAGTGTCATGTGACTACTGGGACTAGAACCACCAGTTCGTCCATTTATTTACAGAAAACAGTGCATAAAGCCGCAGAGCCATTAACTAAAGCCTGGAGATCTTAGAATCCTTGGACACTCCAGCTGCAGTGGGACTTGTGATAGTGACCTCTCATGGCCCTCATCCACGTGATTAGGAATGCTGTCTCAGGGGTTCTCATGGCACATTGTCAGGCATGCTACAGAGAGGAAAATTGCAGGAGAAATGAATGTGCATGTCCTATCTGGCTGGAGGACAATCTCTTTCCTGTAATTTCCATGTCCAAAAGGTTTGGGCACAAGCAGTCCTGGTTAATCAGACATCTTGGTAAACAAAGGCTCTCCACACTCAACACTTTCACAGAGCTCTGGGAACAAGAACACTGTGAAATTTCCAAATAGGCAGAGATAGTCTTGGACAGGAATCTCCATGGAAATATCTACCACGTGTGGTCACCCCAGCTTCTCTTTCTGCTCTGCCATGACCAAGAGCTCACTATCTTCAAAAGCAACCCATTCCAGGGTGTGTTGGCTACAACTGTAGAAGCATTCACCCCACCTCAAGCTCCACCTTTCTTCTGGGGCCCTCCCTCTGCCACATGCTCCTGGTTCTGCCTTCTGGGGCTGCAGTGCAACTCTATCTAGCACCCTTGTGGGCAGACTAACCAACCAAGCCTCCCAATCTCTGAATGACAAGAAAGGGTGGTCTATCCGATAGAGCCTGGTGGAACCACTGAGACTATGGCCCCTAGCTGCCCTTCAGGTCTGGAATTTCCACACCTGTGGTTTTCAGCCAAACAGAAGACAGGCATATGAGTTGAACATTTACCTGAGGTAGATACACTCCTTGGAGAGAACAATCATTGAGAAAGAAGGGCTGCCTATGCACAGGGAGACAGTTCAGGGGGCAGGAGTGTATGGAGGGATGGACACTGGGAAGAGGTAACTATGGGGAGGAAGTGGGAGGGGAGCTGTTGCATTGTGGTAAACTGTAGTCAATGTCATGAGACAAAGTATATGTAAACTGCTGTATGGAATTTGCTCTGTAAATCTTCACCCAAATCACTATAAAAAAAGAAAAAGAAAGGAAAAAAAAAAAAAGAAGAAAGAAAGAAAGAAGAAAGAAAGGGTGGTCTCCTGGTTTGGGATATTGTGCTTGAAGGTAGTTCTGTTGGTATTGGGTTAAGCTTTTATCCTCCAGTGGAACTTCTCTATGGGCATTTGCTGTGTGATGTGCCTTAAGCCAGAGTTGTATGTAGATGAGTATGTATATAAATACAGACAGACACAGAAAAAACATGAACACTTGCATAGACACAGAAAGCATACCTTTATTGCACATTCAGTGGGGTTTGGACTGGATGGCCTTTCAGATCCACTGGCACTAAGGCTCCATAAGCCTATGGCTATTGCACACATAAACTTTTGGTCTCCCCCATTCCCTCTCTGAGCTCAGCCTCTTCTCTTTGAAGAGTATGATCTGGTCCCCTGGGAGTCTATACTTCTCCAGGCCAAGCAGCCTGGCTCTTCTAATGAACTGTCTTTAAGATCCTGCAGCATCCTGGGTGCCCTCCAGCTTGCAGATGGCTTCTTTGAAGTGGGATCCACATTGCCTGGGTTTCCTGGGCTGACCCCATGTGTAGTGAGAACTGGTATGCATACAGTAGGTACTCATGCAGTGTCAGTTCCTACCTTCCTGCCTGGAAATGTCCCTCTCCATGAAATGGGACAAGTTCATGCAGTCATCTGGGTGTTTGGCAACATTTCCCCTCTTGAGGTTGGGGTTTGGGATCTAGTGTATTGCCGAGGTGGGTCCCAGGGCACTAGGCAGAGATAGAACCTTTCAGATGGGTGACCACCCCCTCCTCAGACCATAACCTGAGGGATGCTGGGAAGGCTGAAATCCTGGCAACTTGACTTACTTGAACTTTTTGCAGGAAGTGTACATATGAGGAGAGGAGATGGTGGCACCTCCCACAATCCCCTCTGACACCCCCCTCCCTCTTCCCTTTATGGGAAGGGGGTGGGGAGAGTCTTTGATGCCATGCAAAGGGCTGCCTTGGTGGGGGGTTTGTTTGTGTGTTTTTGAAACCAGTTACAAAGCTGTCTCTGGAGACCAGCCCAGAGTGGAAACAAGTGGCTATTTAGCAAATATGGAGAGGAGAGCAGAGGACAAGTAGAACCATGCTGGCTTCTGATAAATTTTTATAGATTTTCTGAAAGCCACATATTACCACAGTGGGCTGGTCCTTGGAGAAGCCCCAGCATAGACCTGGCCTCCATTTCCTTACCAAGCACACTTGCCTGGAAGGCCTACTGTCCAGGATTGCACACCAGTCTTTTCAGCTGGTTCTGTCCTCTGGAAGGTTCTATCCTGCTATCCCCAAAGCACTGACTCTAAAAACATTACCATAAGGATGATGACGATCTAGAGAGAGACTTTCCCCTCACAATTTCATGCCCCTGAAGACCCCTTACCCTTCGTCTCTTCTCATTCTTGAAGACTAGATGGCAGGAAAGGAAGGAAGCAGACCTGTTCTCCCACCCCCCATGCACACCAGTTCACAGATACCTTATTTCTGTCACCTCAGATTCCCAACCAATTTGAAGATATTCCCATTAACTCAAAGGAAGCTGGGAGCAGGGACAAGTGAGGGGAGTGAGAGCTTGGGTTTTTCTAGAACTAATCTGGCCTTTGGGTCCCCGATACTCAGTATGGAGACAGCCTCAGCTGTCCCACCCCATCTGCTTTTCACAATACCTGAATCCTTCCCAGTAGTACTTAAGCCCTGGGGGCAAATATTGCTCCCTCCAGTTTCTTAGCTATTGTGCATCTCTTCCCATGCCCTTCACCAAAGAGAAAGGGAGTTTGATACTCTCTACAACACACACAAAGGGTTCTACAGACTCTACTTGCTCACTTCTCATGACAGGGAGCTCATTACCTCCTAGGAAATCCCCATCAGCCTCAATCAGCTCCTTTATAACCCTTTTCCTCTTCTTTTTCTCTTCTCTATCTCTCCAGTTTTCCCCAGCCCTGCCTTTTCCTTCCTGAGGCCCAGAGAAGTCTGCTCCCAGGCCCATGTCAGCCCTCCTCATGTTTACAAACTTCTATATCACCTGCCACCTGAACCAACTCATTCCTTTCCCTGCTATTTGTCAGACTTGGTTTCTGTTCTTCTCATCTTTCTGGTTGCCACCTCAACAAGACTCTTCATAAAGTGGCCTCCAATGAATAAAGTGGGAGAAAAATGTGGAACAAAACTCAAATTATGAAACAAACAAACAAAAAAAGTCCAGGCTTACTGGTCTGTGAAACCCTCTACTCTATAGCCCCTAGTCACCCTTTGGGCCTGGAATTTAATTCATTTTCCCTTGGCTTCCAGCTAAACAGTAGACAGGCATATAAGGTGAACATTTACACCAGGTAGGTACACTCCTTAGAACAATCAACTATGGGAGACCAGAAGGGTAGTATTGTCTTTCTTTCCTTCTTTTTTTTAACTTTTATTGTGGTGAAAATATATACAGCAAGACATTCAACAATGTAACAACTTCCCCATATACAGCTTAGGGACATTGATGACATTTTTTATGTTGTGCCACCATTATTGCTATCCTTTTCCAAAATATTCCACCACCATTAGCATTAAGTCAGTACCCTCAAACAAAAGATTCCCCTTCCCCCCCACCCTTAGTTTCCACTAACAATTATTTTTGGTATGAATATATATATATATATTTTTAACCTATCTAGAAATTTAGCCTCCTCTCCCCTCCCATCCCTGGTAACCAACAAAGAAAGTTGCCTTCCATGTATAAACCTTTCCTTGACTTTTTACAATAATGGACTAATACAATATTTGTCCTTCTGTGATTGACTTGTTTCACTCAGTATAATGTCCTCCAAGTTCATCCACATTATCGGTGTTTTGCAGATTCTATATATTCTTCAGGGTTGCATAGTATTCCACTGTGTGTATGTACCACAGTTTGTTTATCCATTCTTCAGTTGATGGACACTTAGGTTATTTCTATCTCTCTGCTATTGTGAATCACTATTCACAATGAACATGGGTGTGCATATATCTGTGTGTGTCCTGCCTCTCACTTCTTTAGGATATATATCTAGTAATGGGATTATTGGATTAAATGGTATTTCTATTTCCAACTTTTTAAGGAATCGCCATACCAGTTTCCACAGTGGTTGTATTGTATCATTTTACAGTCCCACCAGCAGTATATGAGAGTCCCAATCTCTTCACATCCTCACCAGCATTTGTTATTTTCTGTCTTTTTGAACTTTGCTATTAATACTGGTGTTAGATAGTATCTCACGGTTATTTTGATTTGCATTTCTCTAGTGGCTAATAATCATGAACATTTCTTCATGTGCTTGTTGGTTGCCTGAATATCTTCTTTGGTAAAGTATCTGTTCATGTCTTTGGGCAGTATTTTCACAGGGAGATAGCTCACAAGGCAGGAATGCATTGGCAAGAAGGACATCAGGAAAGGGTAACCAGGGAGAGGGAATGCAAAGAAAGCTGTTACATTATGGGAATTTCATTCAATGCCATGAAACAAAATGTTTATGAACAGTTTTATGGAAAATGAATTTGCTCTGTAAACTTTCACCCAAATCACAATTAAAAAAAAAAAAAAAAGTGTCCTCCAAAAACTGCAGGGCTGCATTAGCATGGATGAGAAGAGCAAGACCATCGCCCCTTTTCTCTAAGCACTCTCTCCCCTTTGGTATTGCCAAAATCTATTACTTACCAAGGCAGGGTGAGTTCATTTACAGCTTTGGCTCCAGTCTCTGATACATGAGTCATTGTCAGCCAGCATGTCTTCACCTTGTACCTCTGCCACTCTGTTTTGAACTCAGGCAGGTTTCTTTTCCCAGTGATATTTCACTTTCATGATCTCAGCCCATCTTTTAAGCTTGAGATCATTCTGGATCCTGATTATATCATGCACAATATTCACAGTTCCCTTTCCACCCTGCCCAAACTCTAGGTCATTGGTGGGTGTGGTCAGGACATGTCATGCTGCAGTGTTCACTAGACATGTGAACCCTGAGATCTGGGGTTTGAATCCTGGATTTTCTACTTAATCTTAGCTACCTCAAGCTTCACTTTCTTCATCCTTAAGTGGGGGTTGCAATCTCAACCAGCCAACAACCTGGTGAAAATGGAATGAAGGAGTATGTGTAAATGTCTAGCACCATGTCTCACAGACACTCAGTAAATGGAGCTCTTAGTATCATTCACCCAAGTTGCTGACAAACATGTTGAACTCATCAGGATGAGGACAGGGCTCCTGAGGGAGGTACGGTGATGGAGCTCTGCTAATCCATCACTCAGCGCTCGCCCTTCCTGAAAGCCGCTCCACCAGCTTCACATCCATAAGGACATCGGGAAGCCTTGTCAAATGCTGAAGATAAACGTTACCAGCACCACATTTGGTCTCACAGCAATTTTTCAGAGATTGAAGAAAAGGGGAAGTGACAGACAATCATCTCTCCATAAGCCAGACTTGCTAACATCCCCGATATACACTGCCCTGTACTGGGGGTTGTGGAAGAGATGGAGAAAGTGAAGAACTACTCTCTGGCCTGGAAACTCCTAGGCTGGTTGAAAGCAGGGTGGGCTGGACTGGACCAAGAGCCACAGTACAGGTGTTTCCTCACCACCACTCCAATAGCAGGACCCTGTGTCATCTTGAGAATGTGAGCCTCAACTCCCAGCCAGCAGTGGGGTGTATTGAGTCAGGCTGCAAGAATGCCTGAGGAAAGTGGATATTCAGGCCCTATCCTCCCCTCCCCTGCTCTGCTCTGCTTTTCTTCCAGACCAAACTTCTTGGAAGGTGAGGGCACTCTTAGAATTCTCCCTCATCTCAAAGCCAGACTACCCTAGCCTAGACTTCCCTTCAGCCAAGCCAGATGTATCCCTAGCCCAGCCAGGATCATTCATGCAAAAATTCTTTTACCATGTATTAGATTCTTTCCCTGTGACTGGTGGTAAAGAAAGACCCCAATGTATCCCTACCACCAATGTTACTGAGGTCTTAGTAGAGGTAAATACATTGAGCATACAAAGATCAGAGGAAGAGTCACCTCACAGAGAGGTGTAAGTCACCTCACTCTGCCTCAAAGAGTGACTTGGAAGTTGGCAGGGCAAAGGTGCTCCAGGTAGAGGGAACCATGTGCAAAGTCATAAGAGTGTCTGGAGCCCATGGGGGCTGTAGTTGATGATGAGGAGTCCCTGGGCGATGTAAGTGATACATGCACATGGCTGCTAATAGAAAGGCTGGCAGTTCTAGTCCACCCAGAGGCACCTTGGAAGAAAGGGCTGGTGATCTATTTCCAAAAAATCAGCCAGTAAAAACCTTACGGAGCACAGTTCTACTCTGACACACATGGGGTTGCCATGAGGTGAAGTCAACTTTACAGCAACTGTTAGTAAACAATGAGACTGGAGAGTTAGGTGGATCCTAGATTGTGGAAGGCCTGGACACCAGGAAACAATGTTTAAACTTTGTTATAAAGGAACTCTGGTAGCATAGTGGTTAAAGGCACTTGACTGCTAACCAGAAGGCTGATGGTTCAAACCCACCAGCCACTCCTCGGAAGGAAGATGGGGCAATCTACTTCTGTAGTGATACTGCCTCAGAAACCCAAGGAGGGGTCGCTATGAGTTGGGTCTGACTCGACGGCACATAACAACAACAACAACATAAAGTGATGGGTAGCTGAGGAAGGTCTTTGAGCAGTAGTAGGATGTGATCTGACCAATATGTCATAAAGGGCTCTTTACATATGAATAGGGGGAACTCAAAGGGAATGATTAAATGCAGAAAGACCAAATTTTGGGCTAACAAGAATGAGCCCACAGCCCAGCCACTGAGCTACAGCCGGCCTTTATTGAATACTAAAATCCCTGCCAGGATTTTTTTTTAAATCCTTATCACTGGTTCCCCTTCCCTGACCTCACAACTTGCTTTTGGATTAACCCTCTGACATTATATTCTGAGGAGTGAATCATGGCCCCAGTGAGGATTAACACTCATTCTTGGCTGGGAGATAGGCTTGGGACCTCAGATCCTGCTGCAGCTGCAGGGCGGTGTAGGGATGCCATAAATGAGGCTTGCAGTATGCAGGGGAGGCGACAAGCCCTCTTGGAGGGTCCTGTTATCTGAGCCTTGCCTTCAGCTGAAGAGATAAGAACCTACAACTGCAGCCACAGGAAATGGCAAAGCGGTGACTGATCGGGAAGCCGCTGCACGGGGCTCATTACGGCGTTTGCCAGCAGGCGAGACACCCTTATCAGGGAGAAAATTGCATCAGGCCTCCTGAATTACTAGCGATTGGAAGCAGATTTCTTGGGACGCACTTTGTTAGATACCTAATGAGCGGGATACAGGCGAGCAGAGCCTAAAACCGGCGGGGCGGGGGACAAATGTCTTTGTTAAACAGAATTTGTCAGTTTCCGCTCCAGGCTCCCCAGGGAGGGTTCAGGGCCAGCTAATTGAATTAAGAGCATGTGTGCTCCAGCAAGAGGGCTCAGGGCGGGGCGATAGGCGGGTAGGCCGGAAGGCGGGCGCTTTCAGCACCAAGGACAGCAGCTGCAGCCTGGCTGGTCTGTAATTGTCAGGGCAGGCTGGAACTGTTGCATTTTGCATGATCAGGGACCTAGGGTATGGAATAGGTAGGAGGGAGTCAGAGGATGTCGTGGATAGGGGGTGGACAGGTGACCTAAGAAGCCTGGAGCTCATGATGCCATTGGTCCAGTCTGTCTCAACAGACCCTCTGCAGGCTACAGTAAGGACTGGGGAGTGTTGAGGAGGGGATGTCTTCTCTCCATCGTGGTGCTCACATGAGATGTGGGGCAGCTGCAGCAGCATGAGGAGCTGTGAGCTGGATGCCAAGTCTGAGCCAGTGCATGGCTGCGCATTGCTTTGAGCTTTCAAAGTTGATCTCCAATTATAGCCTTAATGAAGTGGGATGTGCCACAGCCACGGAGCCACAGAGAGAGAGGCCACTTGTCAGCCACAAGCTAATCTAGCAGACTAGGTCCTAGGCAGGGCCAAGTCCTGCTAAATAGAAGAGCAAATGAGCAGGCTTCGGGGGGGAGCCAGCAGCCTTCACCCACACCTGGAGAAAAAGGGGAGAATCAAGCCTGAATACCAAGGAGTTAGTCTCCAGAGTCCCACTCTCTCCCCATTCCCATGTTAGCATCTCTTTCTCTCTCATCTTCCACCCTGACCCACCCCCTCTATAAGTCTGGCTTCTCCTTGTACTGTCTCAGGCAAGCTTCCTTCCCATGAGGAACAAGGAGGTGACAGCACAATCTCTATCCCAAAATGGGGGACAGATTGAAGTTAAGGACTCAGGAGAGGCAACACTGCCTCTAAAGGAGGGAAACAATGAGGAAGAACTTACAGACTGCAGTCCTTCTGGTGCCTCTTACCTCAAGTGACAAAAGCAATTGTATCTGGACTCCCTTCCAGGTCCTGTCATGTTTTGAGGTCTGAAGATTTTTCTATAAAAGCCACCCACCCATCTCACCTCAAAACTCCAAGCCAGGATGGATCCAGACAAAGTTAAATGGCACAGGAGATTAGAAATGTGGGCAGGAGATATGCAAAGGGGCAGTATGTGTGGAGTGGCTATGGGAGCAGATGCAGGCATGACCAGACATGGGGTAGGCAAAGCAGGGAAGAACTACTGAATCTGGCAGCTGGGTGGTGGTGGTAGGTTTGGGATGGCAAAATAGATTTAAAGTCTACAGATACTCTGTTTTTCTTTCTGTCCTTCTCAGAATACCTCCTTGCCTGGCACAAACTGATGGAGTGAAGGCACTGGTCCAGACTGGGATCAGTTTCATTTTTATTTTAGCATAAAATTAAACGAATTAAAGTAAATTGCAGAAGATATCTAAAAGTATCTACTAGGTTCTTGGCTCCAATAGAAGCTCAGTGAATGTCAGCTCTGGGTCACTGAGTTGAGTCCCTCAGTTGGGAGTGGCCACACAGGATGGAGGTCAAGGAGACAGGCTCTGGGGGAGGGGCCTTCCTCAGCAATGTGCCTCTGGTCCCTGCTTTTAGAACTGATGGGGGGACCTCTGGAGACCTCTCCCTTGATTTCATTACTTCTACTTCCTTTCCTAACTGGATTAGATGATAGTCTATGAAATCCAGGGCATCAAGATTAGCTTTCTGCCTGGAAATGAGGAGAAATGTCATTATGGGTCCTGAATCAGCATCTCACCCCAGCCCTGGGCAATGGGGATTTTGTCTTTGCCCTGGCTGAGAAAAATAGTTATTCACTCTTTTCTTTGTCCTCTCCTGCATCCATCCATCCATCCATCCAATATGTATTCTGTAGCTGTCTCTCTGCAGCCAACCTGATATTCAGCTGTTTTAAGCAAGAGGCAGGAGATGTGATGCTTTTCCTATCTTAAAGCACAGACAATCAGAACACCTCCAACTCCCTGACACAGAGGTGCTGGGGGGCGTTCGTGAGATAGAGGGCTGCATTCCAGTTGTTGTTGTTGTTGTTATGTGCCATCGAGTCGGCTCCGACTCATAGCGACCCCTCCTTGGGTTTCCGAGGCAGTATCACTACGGAAGTAGGATTGCTCAACGGGACCCTTCAAGTGAACCCTGACTTCCCTGAGCCATAGCTATGGTAAGGAACAGGTGGGAAAGACAGCCATGCCTGATACCTGGGGACAAAATAGGTCAAAAGCCTTGGTTTTGAAGTGCAATAGGTGGTCTGCAAAGTCCAGTCCCAGGGTCACCAAATGCCACCTCCAAGAGTCTTTTTATAGCTTTATTCTCTTTGAAGCTCTATATTCTTGTACCCACTTGACAGAGGGGAAAATGAGGTCCAAATTAGATTGGATATCTCTGTCTAGTATATGACTATCCCTTACTCTTCTGACACAAGCCTAAAAAGACTTCATGATGTTGAATTTCTGCAAACCAAATTATTAAAGGGCATAAAGGGCTCATTGGTAAGGTAAACAGTATTGTCCCAATTCATCTGGATTGAATTATATCCCCCCCCAAATTTGTGTCATCTTGGCTGGGCCATGATTCTCAGTGGTTTAGAAATTATGTAAAGATGTAAGGTGGCAGATATGTAATGATACTCCATGATGTGATAAACTGATCAGGTATAAAAGGATTATGAGTAAGAGTAGTTTGCAGCACCCTTATTCCCATCACAGCCCTGATCCAAAGGAAGGGGAGCTTCCTTGTGATGTGGCCTGCAACACCTTTTATCTTACAAGAGATAAAAGGAGAGAGAAGGGAGCAGAGAAGGGGGACCTGCTACCCAAAAAAGAGGAGCCAGAAACGGAGCACATCCTTTGGACCCAGGGTCCCTGCACCGGGATTCTCCATGGAACAAGAGAGGCACATAGAGAAAGTCTTCCCCTAGAGCCCACACTCTGAACTCAGACTTCTAACCTCCTAAACTGTAAGATAATAAATTTCAGTTTGTTAAAACCATTGATGTGTGGTATTTCTGTTATAGCAGCACTAGTAAATTCCCACCCCACTGCCATCGAGTCAGATCTGACTCATAGCGACCCCTCCTTGGGCTTCCAAGGTGGTATCACTATGGAAGTAGATTGCCCAACCTTCTTCTGAGGAGTGGCTGGTGGGTTTGCACCACCAGCCTTCTGGTTAGAAGTCAGATGTCTTAGGCACTATGCTACAGAGATCCCATTAGCAAATTAAGACACTATATTTGTTTAGGAGAAAGCATTGGCCACCTGTAACTCTGAGCACATCTGTCCTTATTGGAACTGTTTCCATTGCTTTATTGACTTCTAGCATAACATTCTAAATAGTAGAATAATGTCTTGTGTGTGACAGAGAGGGGATTCCAACATCTGATACAGGATGAGAGTGGGCACCCTTGAGGTCCTTACAAACTCTTAGACAGTATGATCTTTGAAAAATTGGTATATTTTCTTCCTTTGCCATGAGACCAGTACTAGATGGTGCCTGGCTGCCATTACTGAATATTTTGATCAAAGATTCTATAGAAGAATCCTGATCAAAAGGGGGAGCATATGGAACAGAACTTCAAATTCTCATGGACTTGAGAGTTTCTGGAGCCATGGAGGGTGGATGAACCCCTAAAACTGTTGCCCTGCAATAATCTTTAAGCCTTAAACCAAAAATGTCCCCTGAAATCATCGTAAAACCAAACAATAATTTAGCATAACTAGTAGGGACTGTCTGCCTTGAGCATTATGCTTTCTCAAGATCTATCTATATGGGATCAGATTAACAACAGCAACTCAAAAGATTACATAGGAAACTTAGTGGGCAGTGACTTTATGGTAATGAGGGAGGAAAAACTCAGAAATGGAGGGTAAGAATAGTTGCACAATTCAAAGAAGATTAAATGTCATTAAATTGTACATGTAAAAACATTGAATTGGTGTCTGTTTTTGTGTGTATAATATTCTCAACCACTGCAACAAAATAAAATTTTCCAAAAAAAAAAAAAAAGCATATTTTAAAGATTTAAAGTAACTGCTCTCCAAGGGAAGCATAAGGCATGCCCTTAAACACAAAAGACTTAAAGTTTTGTTAGGAAAGCAAAATTAGCAAGCAAGCCTGGAATTAGAGAGTAGTATGAGATCACAGATAGCCAACCTCCATGCTGTAAGAACACAGAAAACTCCAAGTATGAGCTGGGGACATCAAGCCTTCCTGGAGGGGTTAGTATTGAATGTGGTCAGATTCTAGACAAGCAGAGAAGAGGACAATAGTCACTGTGCCAAGGAAAGAGAGTAGGAAGAAAGACATGGAAGGGGAAAGAGACCCATCAAGAGTGAAGAGACTTGCTTAATGGGTGATAAGAGTGGAGGATGACAAAAGAGATTAAATGGAAAGTAAGTGTGGTAGTTAAGTTGTGTGTCAACTTGGCTGGGCCTCATTTTGAGTGTCTGGGCAGCTGGATGTAGTTATTCCCCATAATGAGACTGGTAATCAGTTGCATGGTGGAATCTACTGGAGCAGCTGAGTAGCTGCCTTAGAGATGTGGTCTGCTTCCAATATATAAGAACCATTGAGAAAGGTCTCTGAGCTGTTTGGCACACTTGGACTTAGCAGCCTGCTATGTTTCCTGCTGATCTTGGGACTGTCTCTGGACTTGAACTAGTGGCCTGCCATGTTGTTTGGTAATCTTGGCACTGTGCCATTTTATTTGTCAACTTTGGGTTTGTCAGCCTCAGCAGCCAACAACTGCCTGAGTTAAGAGAAACCTCCAGCTTCAGTGGGCTGGGAGCAAGGTCAAGGGACTTTCACCCAGCCCCTAGAACTGGCACTTTGAACTTGGACTTCTAGCCTCCTAAACAGTAAGAGAATAAAATCCCTGTTTGATAAAGGCACCTAATTGTGGTATTTTCTGTTAGAGTGGCACTAGAGAACCAAAACTATAAGTATACAGAGAAAAGAATGTGGGAATTTTAGAAGATGTTACTGCACTGAGTGTGGGGGCTATGGATGACAGGTTTTTTCCCTCAGTAAATGTATTGATCACCTACAATGAGTCAAGCACTAGAGACAAACAAGGACCCTGCTTAGATGGGACTTCTATTCTAGTGTGGGCATTGGAGCAGGGAGACAGATAGTAAACAATAGAGTTTTTTTTTTTTTTTTTTTTTTTTTTAATTAATTCTCTGGTAGATAAGTACTATGGACACAATAAATGGCACAATGTGAATGAGAAAAATTTGGAGATGTGGCTACTTTGGACAGGGAAGGCCACTATCTCAAAGGGCAGGGCCTCTCTGAGAAGATCATATCCGAGCTGATACTTAATGATGAGAAGCAAAAAGAAGTCCAAGGAGCTGTCCAGACAGAACAGCCAATACAAAGACCCTGAGTCAGGAAAGAGTTTGGATTGTTGGAGGTACAGCAAAGAGAGGACAGTGTGATTGATGCCCAGTCCAGTAAGCAAGAGGGCAAGTGGTAGGAGGTTGGCAGGGGCTAGATCATGCAGGGCCTCTTGAGCTATGAGGAGGAGAGGTTTGGGGGTGTAGCTGTACTTATGGTAGAATGTGTGAGCAGAGAAAGGGCCTGTCTGAAACTTCTCTGTACCTTCTCTTCCCAGAGGCCAGAAAACTTCCTGACATCAAACAGCAGCAAGGTTCTGCCCACTCTGGATCCCAAGATCCTGGATGAGAATCTGGGTACCATCTCTGAGTCCTGGTCAAAGCCCATGGGGAGCTCCACAGTGAATTCTAGCACATCCATCTCTCAGGAAGCAGAGGAGGAGCCTCAGGTGCCAGAGATGTCCAATGAAAAGGTCAGTGTTGTCTCCCCAGGGGATGGGGGATGATTGGGGATGCAAGGAGGGAGCTTCCTGCTACCTCTGGGCCTGGATCATTCCACAAGTGGCAAGTCCCCATTAGGCACATTCTGTATGTGAATGACCCCAACCAGTAGAAGGTGTAGATTTTTCATTTTTTCAGAGTTTCTTCACCTTATGAATAGAGCCCCCATAGGATTTCTTTCAAAACAAACCCCTCCAACACTTGTGAGACAGGGTTCCATTTACTCAAGAAGGCCTTAACTCAGAACTTCTTTGAAGCACATTCATCAGGTAGTGGGAGGCCCCTTGAGGATTATTTTTTTACTTTTAAAAGAGAAAAGTAGGCTCAAAAAAAAAAAAAAAAAAGGCACCATCTTTGGTCACAGAGTCTGTGTCCTTGACCATGGGAGCTAGGTATCTTCCTAGCTCAAGTTGACCAGATGCTCTAGAAGGGTTAGTGAAGGTGACATTGTGGCTGAGATGGCATCTTAATTTGGTGAAGGGTCAATACTTGATGTAGAGACCTAACAAATAGGCCACCAAAGAGGCAATCTAATCAAAGTCCTTAACTGAGGTCCCCAAAACCATGTGTGAGTTCACGTGTGGGGTCCTCCCTTCTTCACAGCAGATCCCATGGGAAACGCTGCTCCAGAAGACCCTAAGAGAAGGCCACAGCCAAGAGTACCCACCACTAGGAGAGCCCTGGGCAGCCTCCTGTGAGGAACTACCCCCCTCTACTGACAGTCTCCCCATTTTCCCTTGGCACTTCTGCACCTTTCTGAAACATGTCCCATCAGATGAATAGGAAGGGTTACTGTCTGCTGGGTGTGACCAAGATGCTCCCATGTGGTGCTCTCTCCTGCCCACCCTAGAACAGGGGCCTCCTCATCAACACTTATAGTCCATCTCCTGCAACTCCCTCCTCACCTCTCCCCTTTGGGAAAACAGCTCTCAGTCTTGATCTTCCAGCTCAGCTATCAAATGGGTCAAAAATCAAGATCTTGTTTTTGGTGACTTTTGGCAGCATGAATAAACCAATGCTGCTGGCCCCAACAGCCTGGTCCTATGGCTTCCCCTTCTTGTGCCTCTAAGCAGAGGTAGTGAAGGAGAGGAAAGGGGAAGGTTAAAAGGGTAGGGAAGAAAGAAAAAAGGAAGATGCCATCGAAGAGGAAAGGCAGACAGGAAGGAAGGAGAAAGGTGAAGGCATTTCCTTCCTGGTCACAGCCTTGCAGAGAGCAGTCTCTCCTTCCCTCACCCCTCCAGCTCAGCCTCCTGGGGATGCACCAGCCAGCTAAGTCTAATCTCTTATTCAGTTAAGCTGCTCCAAGATACAGAACTCATTCCCTGTATCACATCACCTCTGGGAGCAGGGCCATTTATGCTGTGTGGGTAGACATGCCTCTGGTCTCAGCCACCTGGGCACTGGAACAAGCAGGACTTAGGAGGAGGTAATACTGGACCATCACCTTTGGTACTGCTCCTCTAACAGGAGCTCCCTGGTATGGGTTTGGTGAAGATTTCTGCTGGGCAAAAAATCCAAGTTGAGGTTCACAAGTCTGAGGGTGAGAACAATTTGAGAGACATTAGATATACATACTGAATACTGAGGAGTTGTTTGGGGGAAGTAAGACATAGAAAGGGGAATTAGGAGGTCAGAGCTTTCATTCTGCTTCTAAAGCTCTATGATGATGCTTTTGTTGACAATGATAATGGAGAGGAGAAGAAAAATGGGGCTAAGGAAAAAAGAGCCTTTAAATATAGGAGGGATTAGATATGTGGGAATTTTAAGCAATATTTTAAAAATATCTGGAATAATGAAATAACATTTAATCTGAAATAATAAAATATTATATGAATATAATAGGAACTCTGGTAGCTTAGTGCCTAAAGCATTTGACTGCTGAACAGAAGGCTGGTGGTTCAAACCCAGCCCCTCTTCAGAAGGAAGGTTGGGCAATCTACTTCCATAGTGATACCACCTCAGAAACCCAAAGAGTGGTCACTATGAGTCAGATACAACTCGACGGCAGTGAGTTTGGTTTTTTGATTAATATAATACTATACCCATATAATAACATGGGTAGTGGACTTATTAGTCTTGATCTTAAAGATTAAGCCAAAAGAAATGGGACTAAACTACAGCTTGGAAAGTCAAGGTTAGCCATTAGGAGGAAATGTTTTTGAGCAACAAAGTATAGCCATTGTAAGTAAGGAAGAGAAATATGTGTCCCAAGTTCACTAAGACAGGAAGGCTTTTCATCTAAGTGATAACCAGGTGGGTCAGGACAGCCCCATGCTGACACACTGTCAAAGAAGTCATGAATTGAGTTAGTTGGGTCTATATCCAGAGCTAACCCAAGTACACCCATCCTGGACATCACCCCACAGTCCCATCGATGGGTTTTGTGCCCATTGAAGGGCTTCATGGTCCCTTTACTCCTTTCCTTGCTGACACCTGGCAATGCCACATGACTAGATGATTTACTAAAGTGTTAAGTCCACTCACTCAGCATCATTCATCCCTTGAACTAAAACGTACACTGCCTTCCCCATCTCTGGGCTCCAGGACCCAGCCCAGGTCTGGCCCAATATAGACCTTGGTAAATGCTTGTTGGATACCATAGTAGAACCCACAGCTGGACAATAAGAGCATCAGAAGGAACCTTAGAATGAATTTGTCCGATCTAGTCATTTTACTAAGTTTGGGAATGAGGAGGAGCATCTGTCCAAGTTTCCCTGCTCCAGCTCTCCCACCTGCCTTGCACAGAACCAAGGAGAAATACTACTTGGCTACAAAAGCCTGCCCACCCAGTTCTGGACTCATCAACCAACCTGCCACTATTGGGTCCCTCAGATACCCACGTAGTATTCAAGGTGGTGGTCTTGCCCCCCTCTCCATTCCAGCCTGTTACAGGCCCATCCTGTCCCTCCTGGTTTTCCTGACTCTTTGCTCCATCCCCTTTACCATCCCACCCCTGCCCTTCAGTTCTCTTAACTCCCCACTCCTCTCTCTCTTTCTCATTGAGCTCAGATTAACCATACTGGCTATTCCCACCTCTAACACTTTGCCCTAGTTGGCCTGTGAAGACCCAGCCTCCAGCTCCAGCTCTTGCCTATTGACTGGAACTTGGCCAAGATCAGGACAGGAGTTAGACAAACATATGCATGCACCAGCAGAATCCAGTTACAATCAATAGAACATGGATGGGTAACAACAGTGTACAACTCTGTGACAACTGCAGATAGCCATGTAGCCATTGTTACATAGCAACCACAAAATTACATAGCAATGGATGAACTCATGTGACCAAGAGGCACAGTGCCAAGCAATAATATTTGGTCATGGAGCAGCAAAGTATAGTTGCATAGCAATAGACCTATGTAGTGATACAACACATATCAGCCGGGAAATGCATTCACAGAGCATAGTAGTACATAGCATAGACCATAGTTGTGTAAGCCATAGACAGGTTTATGAAGTAGTAGAAGATACTTGGATAGTAATAATGCATGTGGGTAGCAATGATATGGTCACAATATGTATGCCTCCTGGATGTATTGTGAGGGACTGATCACCAGCCGCAAAACGTGGGGTGTAGCATTGACCTGGTAATGTGTCAGTGGCTGTGCAGTGGCCACATGATTAACCACATCCCTTGGCTCTCACCATCGTCCCCCAGCCTGTGAGCTTCTCAGCATCACCTGATTTCCGAAGTGTGTTTGTCTGTGTCTGGTCTTGCAGCACATCCCCCAGAGCCCAAGAAACAATTTTCCCTCTGATTCCCTCCAGAGCCTACTTTGGCTTAATAGGAAATTGAACATTTTCTGGAGAAAGGAGCACCTTGGGAATGGAGGAGGTAGTGGAGTGATGCAGGGTTTGTGCTCTCTGGAGTCGGTGGCGGGGGTAGGGGGTGAGCCACAGATGCTCCCTGCTGCCCAGGGCCTCTTACTCACCACCCCCCAGCCCCACTGTTCTGGTTACCTAGTACTGCTCTGACAAGAATATACCACAAATAGGATGGCCTTAACAAACAGGAGTTTATTCTTACAATCTGGAGGTTCAAAGTGCCAGGCTCTAGGGGCTGTGTGAAAGCCCCTAAATCTTGGGGTCCAGCTCTGCCTCCTGCTCCCAGCCCACTGGAGCTAGAGGCATTTCTTCACTCAGACAGTTGCTGGATGCTGAAGCTGAGAAGCTCCAAGGTTGACAAGTAAAAAGGCACAGTCCCGATGTTACCTAACCACACGGCAGGCCATTAACTTAAGTCCATTGTATATCTCAAGGTCAGCAGAGCATAGCAGGCTGCTGAGCAATGACACGGCTACGTGCAGGGTCCAAGCATACCATAGGCTAGAGACCATTCCTAAAGGCTTCTCCTTAAATACAGGAAGCAGACCACATCCCAAAGGCAGCTACTCAGCTGCTTGTGGTAGATCCCACCATGGAGTTGATTGCCAGTCTCATCACGGGGAATAACTACCACCAGTTGCCCAGCCACTCAACCAGGCCCAGCCAAGTTGACACACAAACATAACCACCACACCCACCTAACCCTACAGGGGCTCCCCTTCCCATAGTGTGCCTTCATTCCTGGGTTGCAATCCAGCAATTTCTTCCCATCGCAAGCTCCTTTCATCCAAGACACATGTTTTTGATGCAGATCTTTCAAATGCTATTCTGTCAGCATGGGAAAACTCCAGTCCTGGTGGATCCACTGGCATCAGGGTCCTGTAGATGTGATCATGAGTCAGGTGTAGGACCTGAGGAGAGTTCAAGGAAGACTTTACTTCTGTTCTGAGCATCTCAGGAAGGTTTTATTTTATTTCAATAAGTGAATGTGAACAGTGAGATGTTAAGAGTTATCCTGAAAAGGCACTTCTCCAAACATTAAACAACTTGCAAGGATTTCTCCCTTCACCCTTAGAGTCGGGACTCATGCTGAGTCAGACAATGTCCCAACATCAGAGTGAGAGCAGGTAAGGTGAGCAGCTTCATGGAGGGCCAGTTCCATTCACATGCAGGCTTATTAAACACATACCATGTGCCTGGGCTCCCCATTAAGCAGTTCCTCTAGCCAGTCAGAAAGTGAGAGCTCTTAAAGCTCCCAGCCCTGTGCTGAGCTGTGTAGGAGGCAAAGAAAGAGGAGGCAGAGCCCCTAAGCTCTGGAAGTTCCCCATTAGGCAGGAGAGCACCACACCCCAAGGGACGATTAGTGACATGGATTAGGTGTGCAGGAAACATTTGGTGAGTGATGAATATAGGGGCGTGGTTGACAAAGTGTATCTTCTTCATAACCGTGGCACTTACCTGTTATTGCCTAGCATACTTCATAAAAACAAACAAACAACAAAAAATTACTGCCATCAAGTTAATTCTGACTTATAGCAACCCCCACTGGGTTTCCAAGACTGAATCTTAATGGAAGTAGATTGCTCCATCTTCTTCCCATGGAGCAGCTGGTGGGTTTGAACTGCTGACCTTCAGGTTAGCAACCAAATGCCTTACTCACTGCACCACCAGAGTTCCTTTGCTTACTTCATAAGCCCTCAGTAAATGAGAGAGAAAGGGAGAGAAGTAAGAAAGGCTTCCTAGAAGAGGTGAGCTATGCTTTGGGGTCATCAGAGGCAGAGGTGTGCAGTGCTATTCAAGGAGTGTGTGTGTAATGTTATTTCCAGGGCAGAAATTCAAGTGCAGTGGGCTTCCTCGTCTCACTCTTGCTCCCTTCCTCCCTGCTTCTGTCTTTCCCTAGTATTTCCATTCCATTTCTCTCTGACCCCGTTTCCTCCCTTCTTCTGCCTGATGCAGACGAGATTTGTGGCAAACCAGAGAGCCCTCATACCAGAAGATGAATAATTGACAATGGTTGTTTAAAGATTCAGTGGAGTTTTTCCAACCCAGCCACACTGGAATAACTCATTTCTTTCATTCTCTTTGAAAGCCTTTCCCCACTCCCTCCACCTCTCCCCTTCCTAGTCCCCTTATCCCTGCCCCGCTCTGAGCATAATGCTTTTGTTTGAGTCTGCTGGACCCCAGAAGATCCCTTCATCCCTCATTTCTTTAAGTCTATTTCCCGAGCTGCCCTTGCCCCAACCCACACCCTAACAGTGATGTTACAGAGATGGCAGGGAGCTGGCCAAGGCCTAATCTTTGACCTCAGTCCCTCTGGACACCTGCCTACCTAAAAAAAAATCAGTTTGCTTCGAGTTAACTCAGATTCATGGAGACCACATGTATGTCAGTGTAGAACTGTGCTCCATAGAGTTTTCAATGGCTGATTATTTGGAATTAGATCTCCAGGCCTTTCTTGTGAGGTACCTCTTGGTGAACTTGAACTTCCAACCTTTTGGTAAATAGCCAAGAACATTAACCATGTGCACCTAGGGACACCCTCCTCAAGGGAGAGGGCTCCCTTTTATGACTGAAGGGAGAAAGGAAGACCAGAGAGACTATGTCTTCTCCCAAGTCACACAGCAGTGGAGATGTGGGGCTCAGGCCCATGGGTGGGCAGAGAGACATGCTGGCTCTGCCATACACTCCTAGGATGGCTTAGAGCACTTTCTATCCCTTCACCTTGATTTTTCCATCTGTATACAATCAGGGAAAAGAGGAAGACCCTCAGTGAGATGGGCTGACACAGTGGCTACAACAATGGGTCAAATATAGCAACGATTGTGAGGATGGCACAGGACTGGGCAGTGTTTCATTCTGTTGTACATGAGGTTCCTATGAGTCAGAACCGAAATAATGGCACCTAACAACATAACAACAACACAGGAGCACTGCTTACCCTCCTCTGCCTGCCCTTCAAGATTCAGTGGGACCTGTGAGGGGCGCTCAGAAGCGGGGCTGGCAGTGTACAGAGCCACCCATCAGCCTAGTCCTGTGAACCTGCCTGACATGGCCCTAGGAAGACCAACCATCCCTGTTTGCCTAGGACTGAAGATTCCCCAGGACATGGAACTTTTAGTGCTAAAACTGAGACCCTCAATCAAACCAGGATGGGTGGTCTCCCCACATGGTGAGGAAACCTCTTTGTTTCACCCTCCGCTCCCTCTCCCACCAGCACCTCATAGCCATAAGTCACACACTGGCTCTCTCCAGCTCAGCCTAGCCTAGCTCCATACTGTTCCTGCACTCAGATGCTTTTATTGTCTCCTTGAAATGACCTTGAACTCTAGGCCCCATTTCCTTCCTCTATCATTAGAGGAGGTTGAAGCAGATGTTCCTGAGTCCCCTGAGGCTTCTGGGCTGTGAGTGGAGTCTTGGTCCTGCCCCCTGGCCTACCCCCTGGATGAGGTCTGCAGACTTGGACTAGGGAGGCCAACAGCAGCTCAGACAGAGCATCAACTCCTTCAGCACCACCTGCTGGCAGGTGATAAGTCCTGAGCAGGAGCCACCTGCAGCCACCTCCAGAGGGAACCCAAATGCACCCCTGAACACTGTCCACATTAGTGACAACTCTAGCAGAAACATCAGCCCAGGGTGGTAGCACCAGGAATCCCAGAGAGCCTGCGCTGGGCCCACAAGCTGGGGTAAACAGGCCCCTTAAAGATGGTGTTTCAGGTACTGAGCCCCACTTGGAAAACAGATCACCTGGGTCCTGAGAATTAGAGCCCCATTTGGGACCCAGATCCTTTAGGCAGAGAAAATAAAAAAGAAATAGAGACTCAGCAATCTGGTGTCCACTGCAGTAGCCCCTAAACAAGTGCCCCTGACTCAGTGCCACCTTCAGGCCATGCCACACAAACCACCAGGTATATTCCCAAATCCTACTGTCACCACCTCTTCTGCTGTAACAACTCAGCCTCCCAGGTCCCTGACTTCGCTGTCCAGCACTTGGGGCCCTGATGTGCCTGGCCAGTATTCTCTCCCAATCATCAAACCATACCACCCTATCCTCCTGCTCCCTCCCAGGCCCGGCTCTCCACAGGCATGACTTCTCAGGGCTTCTGCCCTCCTAAGCTTCTCCTCTGCCTATTTACAGCCCCTAAGCTGTGAGCCCAGCACCACTGCCACTGGGGGTGGGGGGACAGCACCTTCTGAGGGTGCAGCAGTCCCAGCTGAGAAACTTTACCAGCTCCCACCTCCCTCTAATTCTGTCTTCTTCCTGCCCCAATTCCTACATACACATACAGAGAGAGAGAGAAAATACTTAGCAAGCATTTGTGGAAGGAAGGGAGGGAGGTGAGAAGAAGGGCAGAAAGGAAGAAATAAAGATCCCATTACACATCCCTGTTATCTCCTTTGACAGACACCCTCTCCATCTGGGCAGTTGTAGAGGGTTGGAGTCCTATCTCCACCATTCAAGAGCTGTGTGACCTTGGATAAATCACTCCACCTCTCTGGGCCTGTCTTATTGTTAATAAATGAGGGAAATTATCTTGAGGCCGTGGGGAGGACTAAGGAGATAGTGGATAGCAGGCACTGGAAACTGTAAAGGGCTGTCTACTTTGGGAAAAAGGCTTATTAACAGTCATTGTGTTTGTGGGGTCTTTTGAGACTGCGGGGAGAGGAGAAAGGAAGCACAACTTACCCAGGCCTCTCCCTCTGACCCCCCTCTCCTGAAGGGCTATTCCCAGACCCTTGACCCACTTCTTCTATCCATCCCTTGGTGGTGTCTCCGGCAGGCCATTCTCCTCCATCCATCAGCTGGGACTAAAGAGATTAATAAACGAGACTCATAACTCAGCTGCTGGGAGGCAGCAGATATTCACGGCTCCGTTTCAATTTGCAGAGAGATTAAGTGTTTGTCGATTTATTGTCTCTCCCCGTGTGTGCAAGCGACTGAACAAGGCCCCCTGCAGGCCAGCTCCCTCCCTCCCCCTACCACACACTCACTCACTGCTCCTCCACACCCCCCCATCCACCCAGGCCCCGTCTCTGAGGCTGATGGGGAGACCAGGTGCTGCCCAGCCAGGGAAAACCACTGGCCACTAGGGTAGGCTTGTCTTCCTGGCTGGCTTGGCCAGAGGGGTGTGTAGCCTTGTCCAAAGAGAGGATGTAGGCCGAGGATCAGCATATTAGGTAGGATGGGGACGGTACCATCCTCTGGCCCACCTCTAGTCTTGTCTCTCCCCACAGAGCAAGAGGTCCAATGGGCCAAGTAAATATTTCCCAGAGCTGAAACCCCATACTTCTAGACTATCTCTGGGTACCCAAGATCCTAAAATTCCTACCCAGGTGGACTTGACCCTGCTTCTAAGTACTGTTTAGTCCTCTTCCTGAGGTCCACCCTCCCAAGAGGTGAATACCCCCCAGGCATGTGCACCCATTGGCCCATGACATGGCTACTTAGGGGAGGGGAACCTCCATTTATGCTCTTGCCCTGGATCCCACAAACATTAGGGGTAAGCCTAAGGGTGGTGTGCCTCCAAGGAGAAAATCCTCCAGCGTAAGTGGAGAGGAGTCTGAGCCAAGGAAGGGCAGATAGCCTGGGGGCTGGGGAGGAAGGGGCAGGGGGACACCACCCCTACAGGCTGAGGAAGGGAAAGGACTCTAAGTAGGAGCAGTACTTAAGCCCAGAAGGGAGGCAAGTGAGCACAGGTGGCCCCTGCCCCCACAGCACCCTGCTGCCTCCCCTTTCCCTACTGACTTTGCAGTCTCTGGCACATACATTCTTTCAATCATTGATTCATTCAACCAGAATCCTGAGGATCTACTGTGTGCCAAGACCCATTATCTTGCCCCACAGACCCCTCCCTTCATCTGTGCAGCTGTAGCAGGTTGGAGTCCTGTCTCCACCATTTAAGAGCTGTGTGACTTTGGATAAATTACTCCACTTCTCTGGGCCTATCTCCTTATTGTTAAGTGGAGGGAATAGTCTCCTCCTCCCTCCTCTTAAGGTTGTGAGGAGGACTAAGGACTGTGGAGAAAGTAGATGGCAAGGGGTTGGAAACTCTAAAAGTCTGTCCATTTGGGAAGTACCTTATGAATAGTCACTGTGTTCCTAGGGTCCTTCCAGACTGAGGGAGGAAGCACAATCACCTAGCCCTCTCCCTCTGACCCCCTCTCCAAAAGCTGGTTCCCAAGCTAAGAGACAGTAACATAAAAAGTCTTCTGTATAAGAGTTCCTGTTGTCAGGAAGCCCAATTCAACAGGAGAGGTGCACTGGGAATCAGTAGAGGAGGTGCGGCCAGGACTGAGGTGCACTCGGGATTGTGGGAGCATAGGGGAGGGGTGTTGCTTAACCCTAAGCCCACTTCACCCCACCCTGCCTCACCCCACCCCAGGCAGAAACACTTTGCCTCTGATGCCACAGATGTCCTTATTGTAAATAAGAAGAGCTAACCTATTAGCACTTGACTGCTAACCAGAAGGCTGGCGGTTCAAACCCACCAGCCACTCCTCGGAAGGAAGATGGGGCAATCTACTTCCGTAGTGATACTGCCTTGGAAACCCAAGGAGGGGTCACTATGAGTCAGGTCCAACTCGACGGTACATAACAACAACAACAACAACAACCTATTAGCAATGGGTGCTAGTATGAATCCCTGAAAGAGCTTTGATTTGTTGATGGAAGAGGAATATGGTGGATGAACTTGTTCCTTCCAGAGGAATCTGTTGAGTAGAGATGTGTGTGTCTGTGTGTGTCCATCTCTCTCCCAAGTAGGACCCTTGCCTGGGATCTCACCCAGAAGGTGCTATAGGGCCCTCAGGCAAGTCCCTTCCCTCTTTGGGCCTCAGTTTCTTTATCTATAAATAGGAGAATAACTCCCTCCAGTGAGGAATAAGAAAATTCTTTGAAAAAGTCCTGAGGGGTGTGGGAAAAAGAACTGAGGAGGTGGGTGGGGCAGTAGATTGACCAAATCAGGGGCCAGCCTCAAACACCTGGGATACACAGGGAGAGATGGGTTCAGAGGAGATGTGGGTAAGAGGGCCCCTGGGTGCAAAGGCCACCCAAGAGGAGAGAAACTAACAGCTGAGAAAGCACTGGATGGGGAGACCTGCGGTCTAGTTCCAACCCTGCCATTGACTTGAAATGTCACCCTGGCTGACCTCCTGCCCAGGCCCCAGTCTTCCCATCTGTGAAGTGTGAGGGTCCCCTGGCTTTGATGATTTACAACCTGGCCCAGCAAACTAGGCAGGCGGGTACAGGTCATTGTCCTCTCTCTGCTCCTTAGCAAGATGGCTGGTGCTACCCATATTGTCATCCATCTCAGTCCCTTGATTAAAGTGGTGGTGGTGGGGGGGAGGCAGGGCAGGGTACTCTCTGTAAATAATGCCAAAGTGATAAGGCCATAAGTTGCTGAGAAATTGAGTCATTGATTGGTGAGGGCAGGAAGGGGACTCCAGAACCAGGAGAGATTTGCAAACGTGGGAAATGGGCCCTGTTCCCTTCAACAAGTGCCTGGGCCACCCTGTCTTTAGCCCTCTTTCTAATAATAATACTGATATTCATCAACATTTATTGAACTATTACCTTGCACCCAGAACTTTAATCATAATCTCATTTAATCCTTGCAACAGCCTAATGAGGAATGTACAAATACCACCCCCATTTTACAGATGGGGAAACTGCCAAGCCTGTAGCTCAATGACCCTCCCAAATGCACAAGGAAAGAGTGAGGGAGAGCTGGGGTCAAACCTGACTCGGGCATCAGGCGCCTGAGTCCAAATCCCACACTCTCTAGTCACCATCTTCTGTATTCACTCATAGGGGTAGGAGGACCACCTCAGCTTCCAGTAAACACCAGAGCAAAGCTCTATGGGTGCTGGTCCCCTCCCCAGGCTCACCTCCAACATCCAAAAGTACAAATGGAGGTCCACACCCCATATCTAAACTCTAAATGATTAAAAGTTATGTAAATCATGCTGAAGATAATGAACTATCAAATATGCTGTTATTCTCTCTTGACATATACACCTAACAACCTCACAGACGACTCAGGTTGGACCCTAGCTGCTTGGGAGGAGCTCCTTCCAGCCCTTTTTCTTCTCACCCCTGGCTCAGTTTCAGTCTCTGGCCTCAGAGGGCTTGCACGTGCATAGGGGGACACTGCCACCTTCAGGAGGACAGGCCTGGGAAGGAGCCCCTCACAGACCCTGCATGCAGAGGGAATTCCAGGGTCCCGGATACCTGGGGTGGGGTCTGGATGGGGGTATAGCTCTGATTGGGCATGTCCTCTTGGTCCCACCAACTTCGCACCTCTCAGGAAGGGTTGTGGTCAGAGGAGGGCCAGAAAAGGACCCTCTAAAGCACAGGGCCCAGAGCAGGGACCCCTCTTGTACAAAACTAGGGCAGCACTGTCCCTCCCCAGCCCCCTCCTGCTCCGTGATTCTATTAGGGTACGCTCCTGAGCTCAGATTAAATGGTTTTCAATACAATCCAATTTCCTTCTGGCATGAGCTAGAAAAGCCCAGCACACAAGTGAGCACATGCGCGTGCACGCACACACACACACATTATACATTTGGTGTTAAACACCCAATCAGGTCCAAAGATAATAGCAACACTCCCAGTTTAACCAGATAAACTGCCCATCCATCGCTCCTGCCAGCAGCAGACAGAACCAAGCAGACAGCAGGAGGGGCTGAGGGAGACAGGCCACAGAAGCGGGTGAAGTATGTGGGCTGTACCTTTAAATCTTCAAGAAGGGGGGACAGCGTTGCCCACGGGGGACTAATTATCCTTCAGCCTTTAGCCAGCTCTTACTCAAACAGACAAAAGGGGGCTCAGCGGCCCTGATGGCACTGAGCCTCTGAGGCAGAATTTTTTTTTTTTTTACTCTCAGATATGCAAATCAACCTCTGAGTCCTGGACCCTGGGGATTGATGAATAATGGCTCAGGGACTTGGAAGGGCCTGAAAGGGCAAGGGCCTGGTGGCTGGAGCCCCTCAGAGGACCAGTCTGGGGACTGGAGGCATCTCACTCCTCCATCTCCAGCTGGATGAGGACGCCACTGAGAGTTCTGCTTTACAGGTGGGGGTGGGGCTTGTGGAAACCACGATGAAGAACCCTCCCCCACCTTCTCCTTTATGTGGGTGGGGGTCTCACTCAGAGGCTGTCTCAGGGTTCTGGAGCTGACTGTCCAGATGGGGGCTGTTTCCTGCCCACCGTGGCCCCTTCCAAACTGCCCTCCCCAAGGGACTTTCCCAAAGCACAGATATCAGTATGCTGTCCCCTGCTCTAAACCCTTCCATGGCTCCCTCACCTGCAAGCATGAGTGCCTCAGCCTGAGGCCTCTGTGACCTCTGAAGCCTGCACCCCAAGCCTTCACCAAAAAAACAAACAAACAAACAAAAAAGCCCTCACATGAACCTAAAATAGTCTATCTGCACCTGACCCTGAAAACTCATAGCTCCGGGCTTTTGCTCCTCTGCCCCCTCCACCTGGTATCCCTTCCCCCATTCAGGGTGCCAGGCATGCAGTAGTTGCTCACCACATGTATATCTGAAGAATGCATAAAACAAATGCCCCTTCCTAAGCAACCACATGTTCCAAGGAAGGAGATAGATCCAGGACCAGAAAGGGGACATTTGCTTCTCACTCAGATCCCATATCAGCAACTGCAGGAAACTGTCTTTTCAGCTGTGAAATGGGATGGTGATAACCTTACCTCACAGTCTGGCTGTGAAGATCTCACGGTGCCTGGGTAGGGCTCAGTGAGCTATGAAGGGCCCCCAAGACATGAGCCTTATCTGAAGCAGGTGGTGAGGAGGAGAGTATTAGGGGGCTGGGGGAAGGATCTGGGGGACACATCTCTTTTAGCCCCTCCCAGGCCCTCTCATCAGACCCTATCAGTCACTCCTTTAGAGAATCCATTCATCCCACCTTGCATGGGTTTTCACCCTACCCACTCCAGACTCCCCCAAATCCACCACCCAGCTCAACAGTCCCAGTGCTGTTTCAGTAGGAGGGACCTGGACCATAAAAAGGGTGAGGGCTTGAAGGAGTGGTGAGGCAGGACTGGAGATGGGCTTGGCGCAAGGGTCTGGAGAAGCCAGGATTGGGATTCTGAGATTGAACCTGAGGTGGGTGGGGTGGCATTCTAAGAAACTGAATGGGAAGGGGGCCCCCTTAAAGCAGGAGCTCCCTTCCTCCAAGATAGCCCCTCCCCTTATTGCTGCCTGGATTTCCCTCACCTGGGAAGAGGAAAAGACCTTGGTGGCTTGTGAGGCTAAAAGAAGGCATACAGAAGGTTCCACTGTGAAGATACCTCAGGGGAAGTGGAACTATTTAAGGGGGAAGGGCTCAAAGAGGCTGGAAGACAGGGGGCAGGAGCTGGGAAGGGACCCACTGCCCAGGGGCTCAAGCCTCAGAAAGCAAAGTTTAACACAGGGATTTCCAGAGGGATTGCTGGAGAGAGACCGTGAAAGCTGAAGCACTTTGTGACGTGCAGGCTGAGCCTGGATCCTGGTAGATGTAATGCTGCTTCTCAGCTCACAGGGCTAGAAGAGCTAGCTTTGCCCTGGGCTGGAGGTAGGACAGCATGAACCAGCCAGCAAAGACTGAGCCACACAGAGGATAGGCAAGTAGAGGGCAGCAGCCCCCCAAAAAAGGATCTAAATAAGGCCAGAAAGGCAGAGGCAAGGTGGGTGAACTCCTAGAGAATGGGGCCTCATACATACCTCCTTCCTAGGGATGCCAGCCAAGCCAGCCTCCCCCAGAGAATGCCCCTGGGAGTCACCTCCTTCCATTCAGCAAGCCTGGGCATTTGGAGCAGAGGCCTGGAGTTCACTAGAGCCCTCTCTCCCCAGTGGCACCCCCAGAGCTGACTTTATAGAGAGTGAAGTGGGCAGTGGGGAAGAGGGAGGGGAGACCTCTCTTTCAAGGAACCTCCAGCTCTCCTGCAACAGTTAAGCTCCCTTGTTACCTCTGTCTCTCCCCCACCCACTGCCCCTCCCTCAGCTCAAGATAGTCTAGGCCTCTGTGAATCCCCCAAGAGCCCAGGTGTCTAACATGGAACTCCTGCTCCCACATGGAAACCTGGCAGGTATACCCAGGATCTCACCTGCCGCTCAACAGTCCTTGCCCCAAGGCATTTCCCTTGGCTGCAGTGGGTAACAATGAAGGGGAAGCCACAGACACACACCTTCACAGAAATGACAAAATAAGGGAGAGCCTGGAACCAAGGCCTGGATGGCATGCTAATCTAAAGAAATGACACTCTAATACTAAAATGTCAATGCCCTCCAAGCAAAGGCCACTAGGAACACCTGGAGTTAACAAAGTTGAGTTTATTGCAATAAGGGGGAGCCCACAACCAAGGGGGCTGTGGGACATTTCAGTAGAAGGGTGGTGGAAAGGACTTCTAGGACTCAGGTATGTGTTAAGTGATTTGGGAAGGGTTCAAGGAAACAGAGCTTTGCTCTGGATTAGGTGCTTTCAGGAGGCAGGGGTGATTCAGTGAGTGGGTATCTTAGTAATTCTTACCTAGAAGGAAGGAGTAATGAAGTAAGAGGCTAAAACAAACAAACAAACAAAAACCTCATTGCCGTCAGGTCAATTTCAACTCATAGGGACCCTACAGGCCAGAGTACAAATGCCCCATAGGGTTTCCAAGGCTGTTAATCTTTACAGTACCATGCTGCCTCATCTTTCTCCCATGGAGTGGCTGGTGGGTTTGAACCATTGACTTTTAGGTTAGCATCCAAGCACTTAACCATTGTGTCTCCTTAAAGAAAACCAGTCACATTTTAGCTATAGGAAAGGGAGATGTTTGGGCATTTTGTGTGTGTGTGTGTGTGGTTTGGACAGTGTCCTTGTGTTTCTTGTGTTCAGACAGGATTACACAGTGGTCTTGCTTCATCCTGGTGAGAGTGACCTTGCCTGATGCTGGTGTTCTGTGAAATTGTTTAGGTTCGACCAACATGGAACACCAAGGCCTAGCTGTGGGTGCCGGGCCTGCTCCCTGGCTGTCAGAGCTGCTATTCTCTTTCTCAGAAGTTTCCGGTAGTGATAAGTAGAAAGAAGGGCCACACATCATGTGCTGTGTAGTGTGTTTGACACTGGACACACCTTTGCCCACTTACTCTTCACCATATCCCACTGAGGCAGATAATACTCTCCCCATTGTATGGAAGATGAAACTGATGCTCAGAGAGAGGCAGTGCTCACTGGAGTCACAGAGAAACTGGCACAACTGAAATGTAAACCCAACTCTCGGGCTCTAAAGTCTCTTTCTCCCCTTTCCCTACCCTTGGACTGGAGGCTGAGTTTCCACCCACTCCTCAGGGCACATGGCCCTGAACTGTATACCCCTGGGCATTCCAGCTAGACATCTCTTGCTGTTTGGACTCAGCCTGGCTGTCACAGGCTAGCTGCATTGTCAGCAGCCACTACAGCCCAGGCTGGTCCGCTGTGCCTAGAGGTGTGAAGGGTAATGAGGCCCTGTAATTAAGGTTTCTGGAGACATGGCCGGGAGATTTATAGACAGGCGTTGTCAATAACTGTGCTCCTGGCTGCAGATCCAGCGAGACATTGATAAGTGCTTGTTATAGCTTCTCCCACTCCCTGCCTTGTCCCCCCCACTCCACACAAATACACATGCCCCTCCCAGGTCTGTCAGCCGCCTGTTCACAGCACCGATGTACACAGGCTTCGCTCAATTAATTTGCACATGTTGGCACCATCTGTTCTTTTCATGTGTCCTTAACAGGACTGTGTGGGCCCAGCCTCCTCCTCAGATGGGCTCCAAAGCAAGGACATGGTACCACCTTCAGATTGGGCCATTCCTCCCCTACTCAGACTGGGGCTCCCAGGGCTGGGTCATGCCTCCTCCCTGCCACTGACCTCCTAAGGGTATGACTGCCCCCTCAGTCTAGGAGCCCTGGGTAGATCCAAGTCTTCCTCTTTCTACATCTCTCACCCAACCCTTAACTCACCCAAGGAGACCCCCTCACCCCCACTGAGCCATGTTTGGCCTGAGACCCTTGCAGACCCACTCTGAGACTGATCCCACAAGGCAGGGTTTTGACCGGAAAGAGGAAGCCCCCAGTCTCAAACAAGTTGTGCCCTTAAAGACTGGCTGCTCCATGGGTACTAAGAAGTAGGACTCCAGTTCTACTCCCAGTTCTGATTCCTGTCACCTGAGTTTGGCAGGTCCCTGCTCAAAAGAAAAAAAAAATTGACAGCATCGGGTCACAGGCTTGGGAGAAGGCTGAGAAGCCACTTCCTAGCCTCTGCTTCCCTTGAGCAGCATTGGTCACGGATGGTGCAGGAGCCTAAACTTGGACAGCTCCCAGGACAGAATGGAGAATGGTCTGCTTGCTCCAAGAGGAAGCACTGCCCACCCCAGAGAAAAGACATCATCTTAAGGATGCCTGCCCTTGACTGTCTGCTCACCCCAAGGTCCTTGGCTGCCAGTGTCCTGACCTCATTCCTTTTTGGGCCACTGTATTCTTCCAGAAGTTCTCTCAGCCCCTTCCAGTTCTGATAGCCTGTGCTTCAGGCCCTCAGCATGGATGCCTATGATAGCCTGCCTTTGCTTACCCTGGGAAGCTAGGCACAATGAGTCAACACTTGCATGCAATTGCTAGAAGTGGCTGGCCAAGCGTCCTACCTGCTCTGGGCTCTGGTGTCCTGAACCGCATAGCAGGCATGTTTATGAGAACCCAGGCCTCACACTGGGAGGGTCTTTGGAAATTCATAGACATTGGTGCTAGCACCTAGCTCCAGCCCAGCCTACCTCACCAGAGTAGGCCTTAGCCTGGCATTCAAGGCCCCATGAGTGGGCCCTACAGCCACTTTAGCCTCATCTCCCACCTGACTGTGAACTCTTTCCCCAGTATGCCAGGCTGCCCCTCAGCATCACACCTCTGCTCAGGCTCTTCCCTCTGCCAGAATTATACTCCTCCCTCACCCCTCTATCACCTGGCAAACTCCTACTCACCCTTCAAAACTCATCTCCAGCTCTAAAATGCCTTCCCCTACACCCCTGCCAGCACCCAGGTGTGGGGAGTGGACTGGCCTCAAGGGTCCTCCTCAGTGTCCTCACTACTATACTTAGCATATTATGTGGCCATAGCACTCTGTGCCTACTACCACATCCCACTAGATGCAAGCTTCCCGGGACATAGTCCAAGCCTCAGTCATATCTGCATCCCCTGGTGCCCAGCACAGGGCCTTCCAGATGCTGATGCTAGAGAGCATGTGTTAGGGAGGAAGCAACTGGCAGGGGATACTTATTTGTTAATCTGGGTCAAGAGAAAGGCAATATTCATCCCCTCCCAGCAGGTGAGAAGACCACCCTCCTGCCATCCTAGCTGCCCACTGAGAGGGTCATGGAGTCTCAGGAGTTGGCAGTGGACTTAGGGTCAAACACAAATACATGATTGGGGAGGCACACAGGGAGGGGTGGAGGGGTGTTACCAAGCTCCTTGGCTGCGTACTGCACCACCACCACCCCGCCCTGCTGCAGGCAGCCCTCCGCACTGGATCTATCCCAGGACTCCATGTAAATGTCTGGAATCATAGTGAGGGCTTCTGCTGCAGACAGCTCCAAGCTGTGTCTGCCTGGCACCTGGGGTGGGAGGCTGGCAGGGACTAGGGTGTAGTTCCTGGTCTTCACGTGTATTTCAGGCCCAGCAGTGGCATTCCTGCCAGGACAGGGTTTGGAAATGGGGGGCAGGGGGCCTATGCTTCCTTGGCACGGGCCTGCCCTTCAGGTGCTAATGTCTCAGGCCTCCCACAGCCCTTGTGCAGGGACACAGAACTCCTATACTCATGAGCCCTCTCCTAGGAGCAGAGGCCCTTGGTTCAGAAAAACCCAAAGGAATCCCCAAACACAACAGAAATAATGGTACAAACTGCCTCAGTCTCCAGGTCCCCTTTCCTCCTGGCCTGTGTGTCTGATGTTTTGGCTTTATTGGGAGGAGTGATGACATTCAAGAGAATGGCCTCCAAATGTATGAGTTGGAGGGAAGCTTAGGGGACAGGGGAAGCAGAGCTGTCAGTGGGCTCCAGGACACAGGGTGTGGGATTCATGGGGGCCATTGCTGGGGACCAAGGAGGCACCTGGAACTTCTGCCAAGCTGGTTTCAGATTCAGGTTACAGTGAGACCTCTCTGATTAGTCACCAATTACTACTGCCCTTCATGTCCCTCCCTGAGTTCACCTGGGCTGGGGACATTAGGAGGAGGGGGATTCTTGGGTCCTTTGCTGGCAAAATCCTAGCCTAATGCATGAGGAAGCAAGAAATATGAGCCCTTCCCTTTGGGCCACAAAGGCCCCTTGAGGACAGGAGAGCCAGCCTGTCCTTGTGTCACCTGGGAGAAGGGTTAAAATGCGAACTCAGAACCAGGTCCCCCACCACTGAGGCAAGTTACCTAACCTATTCATACCTTCTCCTCCTCCTCTGTAGAATGGGTACAGTGGTAACTACTTCCTTGGATGACTGGGCAGATGAATCTGTACATTGATCTGTATAGAGTCTTTAGAATGGCATCTGGCCCAGAGTGAGCTCTTATTATGGCCTGGTTCAGACGAGATTCAGAAAAGACAGCTTCCCTTCTTGCCAAAGAGAGTGGGAAAGGCCTTTGTCCGGAGGCAGACTTTGAAAAATGAATCTGCAGACAGGGTGATAGTGCCTCCATCTTGCTGGTAGGAGGAAATGGTGTGAACAAAGGTGCTGAGCAGAGCAGAACAGAATGTCTGTCTTCCCAGAGATGCTGAGGCTGCAGGAAGTGGATGAAAGTGGAGAGCAGCTTGAGGGGAAGGGAAGCTGCACTGTGAAGCTGGAGAGAGGGTGGGGTCAGATCACAGCTGACCTTGAACGCACAGCTGCCGAGGATAAATAAAGCCTGGCCTCTACTATCCTCCCCTCCTGTCTCTCCCCTCCCCAGTCTGGTGCCTGCCCTGCTTCCTGGAGCCCCTCAGAAGAAAGACATCCCCTAGCCCCACAAAGAACACTAGTCTTCACATAGTAACTGCATGGTGTATCTCACCATGCTTTAAGGAATGGGGAATGGGACTGGGGGCTTCTTCTCACCCATTTTATAGATGAAACACCTGAGACCAGGAACAAGTCCCCTAAAACCTGCCTAGGGCTACAAGGGGCAGGCTTGACCTTCTCTCTCTGCATCCCACACTTCTTTTACATCCAGTGATGGGGTTTCAGGGCTGAGGGGACCCCATCAGACCCAGGGGGCCCATTCAACCCCCCTCCTGTTCCCGCCAGAGCAGGGCTGGAAGACAGCCATGTATGGGGCTTGGCTGAGCCTGGCCAGTGCCTCTGCATGGTGCATTATTGATGGGCCTTCTAATTGTACGTTTCCCAAAGTCTATAGGCCTTTGATGAAAAATTCATGGCATGCCTGAGGATGGGAGCAGATTCAATCGATTGGCAGCATAGCAGGCGCAGAGGACTGGGCCCCTCATGGGGGTGGTGCTGAAGGCCAGGTTAGGAGGGGCATCAGTCTGTCCGTGTCTTTTACTCCCAGGTTTCTGGCCCTGGGACCTCTGGGATGGGAGGGTGTACACTCAGCAGGAGGCAGTGGCCCATTTCCCCGGTGGGGAGCCTGAGGGATGGGATCAGGTCTAGTGCCCACATCTTGGGTGTCAACGACCTATCCAAGGTCACACAGCTAATTAGTGGCAGAGCAGGAATGAGAACCCAGCTCTGAGTGGATTCAGAGCCCTCTGTCTTTCCACTTCACCAGGTGTGGTAGTTAAGGTTATGCGTCAACTTGGCTGGGACTGGTTTTGAATGCCTGGGCAGCTGGATGTAGTTATTCCCCATGATGAGACTGGTAATCAACTTCGTGGTGGAATCTACTGGAGCAGCTGAATGTGGGCTTAGGAATGTGGGCTGCTCCCAGTATATAAGAAGAAGCTTTGAGAAAGGTCTCTAGCTTTTTGGCATGCTTGGCCCCTGCGTGTAGCTGAGTCTTCATTCAGTAGCCTGCCATGATTGCATACCGAACTTGGGACTATTTCTGGATTTGAACTAGTTCCTGCCATGTTGCTTAATAACCTTGGGACTGTGCGATTTTACTTGTCGATCTTTGTCAGCCTCAGCAGCCAGCAGCTGTCTAAGAGAAGCCTCCAGTTCCAGTGGGCTGGGAATAAGAGGCAGAGCTAGAGCCCCAGGTCGAGAGGTCTTTACCCAGCTGCTAGAGCTGGCACTTTGAACTGGGACTTCTGGTCTCCTAAACTGTAAGAGAATAAAGTAAGAGAATAAAGCCTTGTTTTGTTAAAGTCACCCATCTGTGGTATTCCTGTTGGAGTGTCACTAGAGAACCAAAACACCAGGCTTGGGATTACTTGAGCTGCAAAGCATTGTGGGATTCCCTCATCCAACTCCCCTGCCCCATCCCCATTATACAGATGAAGAAACCACATTAAGGAAATGTGAACTCTCCAGGGTCTCAAAGTGAATTGAGTTAAAAATGAGGCCTGTAATTGAGTCGGGGTGCCCACTGCAACACTGCCAGAGGCCAGAGGCCATGCACAGCTCTGGGCTTGGCATGCAGCAATTGGGGAATGAGGGTGGCTTGGACAGAGGCAGAACTTATGAAACAGAGATACCTGCTATTGTTGATAGATGTGTGTTTGCTGTTATTTGGTCACCACTGAGGCCCAGAGACCCTCAACTTTCATTTATTCATTAAACAAGTCAACAAATATTTATTAAGCCCCAGCTCAAAGCAGACGCCTTGTTAGGTCCAAATGGGGAGCCAAACATGCCTGCAACAGATGGCTCAGCCCAAATCCATTTGGAAAAGGCCAGGCAGAGACCCTCCATACCCTGGGAGGGGTCTCCACTACTAGGCCCATGGCCAGCTTTATCAGGATGGCTGTGTCTCAATGGCCAAGGCTGTTTCTAGGCTAATGGGCTGGTTTGTTTGGGTTTGTTTTCCCTTCACTTCCAGAGTGAGCTCCTTTCAAAAACATCCACCCATGTCTTGGCTGAACTCAAGGGAAAGGAATTTGTCCAGACCAAGGAAGCAGAGATGGGAAGGCCCCAAGGGCTAGGCATGGAACCCTAGGCCATGCTGTGCAGCTGCAGGGAGGAGAGAGCCCACACTTAGCCTTAGCCGCTGCAAAGGGATAACTAGGGGATGAGGGGAGATTAAGGAACAGAGAGGGGGTAGATACAGGGACAGAGAGGAGGAGACTAAAGGGGGTAGGGGTAACAAGGATAGATAAAGTGGAGATGAAGAGGCAGGAGACTAATGGGAGAAGAGACTGAGGTATAGCTAGAAGGTAAGTCAGAGGAGAAGGGATGCTGAGACTGGGGCTGGGGGAGCCCTTTTGGGACTTGCCCTTTTCCTAGGCTCCTGGCCCCCACAGTTCTTCCAGGCCCTGACAGCTCCTTACAGTGTTCTGGCCATGGAGTGAGCCTAGTCTTATTTCAGCCACCCCCTCCCAGATGCCTCTTCCTGGAACAAAGGTGATGAGGCCCCACTGGGCCTGCATGTTTCAGCTCAGGGCTGGGCTCTCTCACCATGCACACTTGTTGTAGCAACAGTGCCTGGGGCCCATCCCTGGGACAGAACCACAAGCAGGAAAGATGGGGGAGCCAAGGTCCCCACCCCCTCCAGCCCCCGAGGCTGCCCCAGTCCTCACTGACAGCCACACTGTAAGTCTGTCCCCCTACCATGTAGTTTGGGAAGATGGGTTGGCTCACCTAGCAGGCATGTATGTTGATGATATGTTGCCAGGCAACCAATAGACATATTCCCAGAGTTGTCCATGGTGGGGAGGTGGGGAAGGGATCAGAAGATTAGGCCTGGAGGCATTGGCCTCCAGATGCCCCTATCACAGGAACCCTTTTTTGGGCCCTCTGTCCCAGCCATGGCTACCTAGGCCCTCACACAGGAACCCAGAGAGAGAAGAGAAGGCCTTCTTGGAAAATCCCTTAAAGTGATCCTGCTAACCTGGGCCCTGGCACTGGCCTCTTGGAGGGCGAGCCTCAGGTTCTAGCTGGGGCCTCAGGTAGGCTGGGCAGGAAGTGCAGAGCTTAGCCAAGGGACATGAGGAAGATGGCGAGGCAAATGGAGGCATTCTGGAGAAGGCTGAGCACTCCACCCACGACCACAAAGCTCTAAGCAGGGAAGGGGAGGGGCTCTTGGAGGGAGAGTGAGTAGGCCTATGAGGCTAGGGCTTAGCCAGCTGGCACTATACTTCCCTGGGCTGGGGGTAAAGATCAACTCCAAGTTGCCATCTGCAAAGGCAGGGCTCTGAGCCACATACCTGAGATTTTGCCTGGGCTCTTCTGAGTGACCAGTGGGGATCTTCCTGGAGCATGGAAGCCTGGGTGGGGTTTAGGGAGGCCAGGAGAGGGAATCAGAATGCCAGGCATCTTCCACGAAGCCCCACCTCCAGTCCTGCCCAGCTCCATTGTCCTGGCCCAGCCCAATTAGCTGGCCAGTCTCCTGCAGGAGCCAATTAGCAAGGGTTGGGGTCAGCACCGGCCAAGGATCCTGCCACTCCAAAGAGCTTCACCAAGTGAAGCACAAAAGCTTTCAAGGCACCACCTCTGTGCTGCAGCAGGAAGTGGGGGAAAAAAAAAAGAACAAGAAAGGGAAAATTCACTCCTTTTGTTTCTTTGCTGTAACCTTGAGCTGAACAAAGAGGCAACTGCCGCCACCTCCCTGGCAGGGCAGCTCCATAGAGTAGGAGAACCTGCTTCAAATAGCAATTTGCACAGATTGTGGTCAGGAGGCCCAGCTGACATTTAAGGGGAACCAGTAGTAGAGGTGTGGGGTGAGAAGGCCCTGGCTCAAGAGCCTTCTGTGGCTCTCAACTGCACTCAGTTCAGAAGCAGAGCTCCTTGGCCTGGCACTCAAGGCACCGCTTCCCTGTCTGGCCCTACCTGCTTGGACTTTTCCAACTTTCTGGTCAGATGGGTCTGTCTATCTTTGATGCCTCCAAAGGATCCAGTCCCATGTCAGCCTCCACACCTTTGCTCAGGCTATTTCTCATACTTTAACCCAGTCCATCAAATCTTACTGATAGCCTCAAAGGCCCAGCCTCACCCGTACAGGAAGCCCTGACCCCACCTAGTACCTATCTGGCTCATGCTCCTGGGGTGTAAGCTGTGTCCACATGGTAGGTCCCCAACCTCCAATGGGAGCTCTGAGGGCAAGGGTCTCCCCATCCTAACAGAACTGAGCTTCAGGTGGGAACACTGGCTCCAGGCCTTGCTGGGGAGCAGATGGAAGGGAGGTATACAATGATAGAGACCAGAGTGAGCCTTTGAAAGCTGGGGCCACCCCAGGGTAGTGGCAGGTGGGGAAAGGGCCCACCAGTGCTATGTCTCCTCCAGGGCCAGTCACAGAGGCCTCCCTGCCTAAAGCCCTCAGCCTTGCCAGCTCTGCCAGGACACACCCTCGGCCTCCTTAAGTGCCACCCCTCCCACTCTACCAAGTCCTTGCTGCCTAACCTGCCAGGGCCTCGGCTTCCCCCAGACCTCCCTTGTCTGCCCTCTGGTGGTGAAGAGGCTCTAAAAGTGAATGAAGGGGAAAGGAAGAGGCTTGTTCTCATGACCAGTGCATTTGGTGGACAGCAGGAGCTCAGCTGGGTAGATAGTGGCCATAGATCCATAGGCGTCGGTCTGGGTGTGCATGTGGGTGAGGGGTTACCTAGCCACAATGAGCTCCACCAATTCTCTTCCAGCAAATCTTCAGACACAACTTCAGTCTCTCCCACTCCTTCCTCCCTGGGATGATCCCTCAGAGCTGGGCTCTTGCTGTGAAATCCCTGATCTGAGGATCATTTGCACAAGCTCAAGGTTTCCTTTTGGTTTCAAAGAAGTGTGGTTAATTCCCTTAAGGGTAATGGATAACTTAGACTAGCAAAAGATGGGCTCTCTGGCATTCTGTGGAGACCTGCTTTAAGGAAGAGATAAGGATGGACTGTGGTCCACTCATCTTCTGGCAAGTTTCTCTGTGTCCCTAGGCCTGGCATAAGGCTGCCCAGCCCAGCTTTAAGCCCTCCAGGGCTCCTCTCTGCCAGTTACACATTTTCCCTGCACAGCCCCATGTAGGCCAAGCAGGAGCTCTGGCTGTCCAATGACGGCAAATCTACAGGAGCAAGGGCCTGGCCAGGGACATGCCTGAGAATACCCCTCGGCCACCTATCCTGATGGATTCTAACTGGCTCTGATTCCCCAACTTAGGAACACAAACCAGAGGGCTACAGAGAGGAAAGGAGGCCCTTCCCTGCTGTCAGAACCTCCCAGGAGCTGGAGAGAGAGTGCAGAAGGTCTCAGGATGGAAAATGCCAGGCTGGTGTGGGTCAGGGATGACTTCATGTCAGAGGTTCAAAGAGAGAAAGCAGCCCATGGAGGCAGAATGGCTGGGGCTAAATTCTGAAAAGGGGTCTAGTTGTGCTAAGACAGCCTCCCTTAAATTTCAGAGATGGAAGTTTATCATGAGGGCATGTGGGAACCTATGGAGGGCTCCAAGAGGCCAGAGAGAATGTTCTAATTATCTATTACTGCAGAGGGAGCTCTGGTAGCATAGTGCCTAAGGCACTTGACTGCTAATCAGAAGGCTGGCTGTTCAAACCCACCAGCCACTCCTCGAAAGGAAGGTTGGGCAATCCTACTTCCATAGTGATACTGCCTTGGAAACCCAAGGAGGGGTCGCTGTGAGTTGGGGCTGACTCCACGGCACATAACAACAACAACAACATTACTGCATAACAAACTACCCCAAAACTTTGTGACTTGAGACAGTTTTTTTATTATTATTATCCCTTACAGTTTTGTGGGCTAGGAACTCAGCAGGGAGGGCTTATTTCCCCTCCATGATGTCTAGGTGATGACTTGAAGAGCTGGGGGCTGGAAGAACTGGTGCAAGCTGGACATCTTTCTCTCCCACACAGAGAGATTGGGCTTCCTCATAACATGGAGGACTCAGGGTAATAGGGCTCTCTCCTTGGCAAAACAGCATGTATTCTAAGGACAGAAACGCACGGTTTCTTATGACCTAGTCTCATACATCCTGGGACATCACTGCCACTGCATTCTATTAGTCAAGCAAGTCATCAAGACCAGTTTGGTTAGAAAACAAACCCATTGCTACCATGTCATTTGTGACTCATGGCAACCCCATGTGTTACAGAGCAGAACTGCTCCATAGGGTTTTCTGGGCTGCAGTCTTTACAGGAATAAAGAAAAGCGTCTTTCTTCTGTGGTGCTGCTGTGTGAGTTCAACCCAACAAACTTTAGGTTAGTAGTCAAATGCAAACCGTTTGTGCCACCCAAGGTCCTCAGTCCTTGGGAATTAGACCTCACATCTTAATGAGAAGTAGCAAAACATTTGTAGCCATCTTTCATCAAGCAGAGAGGAGGGCTGAGTTTGAGAGCAGCACAAAGAAAGTCCAATTGTAAGGGAGGCAGAGAACTAGGAGCCCTGCCTGGAAGAGGAGGTTTCAGAGATGAGACCAGAGACCTGGGCAGGAGCAGTGGGAGGGGGCCTGCTCTGACCGGTGCCTGTAGGTTTCCTGTGACAGGAAGAAGCCCCCTCTAGTCAGAAGATAGCCCTAATGAGATTCACAGGCTTCCCTCGCCTGCCCTCTGGTGGTGAGGAGGTTTAGAAAGTGACCAGAAAAGACAGGAAGAGGCTTGTTCTCGTGGCCACTCGGTTCACCTGAAACTGACCCTTTGTGCGGAGGGAACAGTTGAGAGAGACTTAGGTGTAGTTTGGAAAATGAACCAAGCCAGCCAGCCACACACACACATGCATACACCCCCACACACATACATGCACACATGCACACACCCCAAAACAAAGCTTAAGTCTTTGCAAATCAGGCCTGATTCTTCTATCTACCTAGGAAGACAAACCGTGGACTCTAAACCCAGGTAGGGTGCCCTGGGGATCATAATGCTTCATGACAGCAGCTGCATTTATTCAGTGTCTACAGCTGACCCAGCCCTTTGCACACTTGTCCTCTAGTATGTGAAGAGTTTATGCACAGAGCCAGTCTGTGCTGGCTGGTTTCTCAGGAGCAGAGTAACGAGTCATGAGGGAGAACTGGCCTCTCTCTGCCTTGTGTAAGGGTCCAGGGACACCAGGAAGCAGGGATTCTTTAGCTCTCTGGCTCGGAAAAGTAGCCATGCACCTCAGAACATCCCCCTTGCCTTAGTGGATGGTATCAGTCCTGGGCCTGATGAGCCTGCCTCCCCACATCCCCCAAGCAGACACCTTACTGAGAAAAAATAGCCTCAGTCCCTAGTAAAGGGAAGAAGTCAAGGGCAGGGTGACATCTTACCTTGTCACCTTAGAGACCCGCAGGTCCAGTCCCCCCACCTCAGGCCTGGCTTTCTGGGCTCCATTGCCCAGTACTTCAGCAAATGCCCAGAGAGACTCAAGTCAAATTCCATCATTGTCTCTTCTAAGCAGGGCAACCTTGAACAGTCTCCCAGCCTTTTCCTCTTTGGGCCTCAGCTGCCTTCTCCATACATTGAGAATTAAAGTGCCTTTCTTGCAGATTCATTGTACAGATTAGAGGACAAGTGTTCCAGAGCCAGGCCAGTTGTAGACAGTGAACAAATGGCAACTGCTGTCATGAAGCACTTATGAACCCCAGGGTGCCCCCACTTGGGTTCAGCATCCATAGTTTGCCTTCCCAGGTGTCTGATTTGTGGAGATTGAGGCTTTGTTTATTTGTGTGTGTGTGCATGTGTGTATGCATGCATGTGTGTGTGTGTTTGGCTGGACTGGTACACTTTGCAAACTACATCTAAGTCCCTCTCAACTCTTCCTTCTAAACAAGGGGTCTGGGGGTCTGCTACTATGCAGGTGAGATGGGTGGGGATTACTTCAGTGCTTTAAATTGGCACTTGTCCCAAACTTTCATGTTCCTTCTCAGCCATCACCTGCCCCTAGGCTGTGATGGGCGTCTATCAGAACCTTTGAGATGCGAGTTTGGGGACAGGAAGAGGCTGGGAAGTCTCTAAGAACCAGACCAGACCACCTGCAGGAGGGATATGTGTGCCTGAGGCTGGAGGGCTAGACAGTCCCCATCCCTCTCAGGGCTTGCTCTGGACAGATTACAATGCAGGCTAAAACCTGAAGTATCTGTGGGAGGTGGGTGCCCTCTGCCGGCTACACAGTCAAGCTGCATGGCAGGTGACCTGGGCCTGCCAGCAACAGATCCTTAAGCCTGGGGACCCAGAGGTCTAATGCCTTCCCCAGAGAAGGGCAAGAGAAGGAAGGGTGCATGCCATGCCCAGAATACCCCACCACCCTGCCTCAGCCTCACTGTCTACTTTCTCTACCCACTCTACCTCACAAAGAGTCCTGCCACCCACACTGCCCTCACACAGGAATCTGTCTATGCCTGCTCCAGCCTCTTCCCCATGGAGAGTGAAGCCCCTCCTCACCACTTCCCCCTGCTCCAGGTCATCCCTTTCCCATGCTCCCCTCCCTGCCCAGTCACCTGATTCTCCAAGGAATGCCCTCATCTCTCCCCAAGCCTCTCCTCCACCCTGTGTCCTCTGTTACCGCTGTCCTTCTCAATCTCACTGTCTTCACCCCATAGCACCCTGGCATGCAGAGCACTGGCCAAGGTCACAAGGGGCCACCTTCCTCTGCAGACCTGGCAGCTGTCGTGCCTCTCTCCCCCATGTTCAAAACCTTTTTACGTTGTAAAATATAACCCACATGCATTATATTGAACCCAAATGTAGAGTATAACCAATTATTATAAAGCAAAGGCCTATGAAACTACAACCCTGGTCTTTCTCTGCAGAGCCAATGGTGGGTTTGAACTGCCAGTCTTTTGGTTAACAGTCGAGCACTTAACCTTTGCTCCTCCAGGGTTCCTTGTCACCTAAATATGCCTCCCTAATAGCTGAATTTTCCCTATTTTTTAACATTATATAAAGGGAATTATGCCATATGTGTTATTCTGTAGACAGGTCTTTTGCTCAGCTTTATGTATGTGAGTTCCGTCTGCATTGTTGCTTGTGGTTGTAGCTGCCTCTTTTTCATTGCTGTATAATATTTCATCATATGGCTCTTTACCTGTCCCTTCTCTCTGTCCAATAATTCTTCACCATGTTACCAGTTCTTTAATGCTTTTAAGGTGATTCTTACTTGGTGCTCAGTATTTCCAGTACTCTCCAGTGGGAGAGCTGGTCTGCATTACCCAATCATCTGCCAGTACCTGGAACAGAAAGTGGATGCCCCTCCTTTGTAAAGCTCTGCAGCTTTGACTTTGCCAGCTTTCTCCAGCCCCTCTGCCTCTACCTCTCTGGCAGTCACCCTGATCTGGAAGTCTCCTTTCCCATCACCAACCCTCCCTTAGTCCTTGAACTCTTCCCTTTCACTTTACACTCTCCATGTCCCAGAAAATCTCCCTTCCTAAGGCTTCCATCTTACCTCCATGGGGCTGGATACTCACATCTCTGTCTCTAGCCAGACTTTTTTCAAGCTTGACCACCATCCAACTACCTGCTGCATTTCTCTACCTAGATGCCTATAGGTATCTCATACCCAACATGCCCTCCCCTCCCCTACTCCACTGATGCATCCCCTCCACCTGGTGGCCCCCAACTCTGAATCCTCACTCACCTCCTTTGGGCATGCTTACCTCTGGCAGCTCCTGCCCTCACTTCCACGTTCTCTGCCTCTGACTGGTACAGGTCCCATCACATTTCACCCACTCACTGATCTTGGCCTCTAGTCCCCCTATTCATCCTCTGTGCTATGTAATCAGAGGGGTCTTGTTACACACACACACACACACACTGCCCCAGATTAGGCCCTTCAGTGACTCACTGGATGGAGTCCAAGCTCCTGAGATTGTCCTTCAAGGTCATCTTCCATCTACTTTACTGCCTCTCCAGCAATACCCTATACCTATACCCTGCACCCCTGTAGTTCACTTGCTTTGTTCTCCATCATACCTTATTTCACCCCTAACCCCTACTTTGCCATCATGTCTCCTCTCCCTGGAGAAACCTTTCCCCCACCTCCAGATAACACCTACTCATCCTCTAAGAGTCAGTCTAGATATTGCCTCCTCCAGGAAGCCTTCCTAGATTTCTAGGCTGGGTTAGGAGCCTCCTCTGAGCTCTGCTCTGTCAGAGGCACTTTCCTGCCATCTCTTCTGTGGGGACAGGACACCCTCACAGGCAGGAATGGGTCTGGGCTCTGTAACCCCAGTGTGGTACTCAGTAGGTGCTCAGCAAGTGTTGGTTGAACTAGGTGCTTATTGTACTGCTTCTAGCCTAGGCTTTATACCCTAGTACTTCTGTCCTTGGGCACATGGCCACCCCTCATGGCCTCAGTTTTCCCATGTATACAATGAGGGTATATATAAGGGCCCTTCTGGCCATCATGGTTGGAAGTGGCCACTGCCATATTTGAAAGTGCCCACCTGTGTGAGATGCCTCAGATTCCACCATGGGAAAAAAAATTCACTGCCATCATGTTGATTCCGATTCATAGTGACACACTTTGGATTTCTGAGGCAGTAAATCTTTACAGAGGTAGATTGCCCAGTCTTCCTTCTGAGGAGTGGCTGGTAGGTTTAAACCTCCAACCTTCTAGTTAGCAGTGAAATGCCTTAGGGACTAAGTCACCAGAGCTCCTTAGGTTCCACCATAAGAACATCTTATTCTGGATCAGCATTGCCCTCTTCGGGCTTTTATAAAAAATCATTGGCCCCTCCTCCATGATGAAAGTGGTAGGGAGCTAGACCTCAGTTTCTGTAAGTGAGAGTAGTTACATCATCAGACCTTCTGTGCCCAGTGCCCAAGGCTATTGTAAAAATGATAATAATAATAATAAACCAGAAAACCAAACCAAACCCACTGCATTCGAGTCAGATCCAACTTATAGCGACCCCCCTGGGTTTCTGAGGCAGTATCGCTACGGAAGTAGATTGCCCAACCTTCCTTCTGAGGAGTGGCTGGTGGGTTTGAACCACCAGCCTTCTAGTTAGCAGTCAGTGCCTTAGTACAGGATTAAAACCACTGCCACAGAGTTGATTCTGATTCATAGCAACTCCCATTGGGTTTCCAAGGCAGTAAATCTTTACGGAAATAGATTGCCTCATTTTCCTCCCCAGGAACAGCTGGTGGATTTGAACCGACAACCTTCTGGTTGGCAGCCAAATGCCTTACCTACTACACCACCAGAGTTCCTTAGTACAGGATTAGACCTGGTGATCTGCTCCAGTAAAGATTATAGCCTAGGAAACCCTATGGGGCTGTTCCACTCTGTCATATGGGGCTGTTAGGAGTTAAAATCAACCTGACACCACAAAACAACAACAACATAATTTGGGAACAGATAAGGATGATAAGCTTCAGCAACATGATGAATGTAATGTCACCGAACAATACATGTAAAGATTGTCGAAATGGCAAATATGTTTAGCATGATTAAATATATATCTCAAGAGTGGGGAAAAAAAAGCAGTGCTGGAAAGGGAGGAACTGTTTACCAGGCCCCTCTGTGCTGGGCCTGGCTGTCACCCTCACATCCCCTCTCACTTTACAGCATCCTTGGGTAGAATTCTCTTCCTCATTTCACAGATGAGGACACAGGCTTACAGCCAGAGAGGAGGTGTTGGTGCAGCTAAGGCCCCTAAGTGCTCAGTGGCAGAGGAGCAATTTGAACCCAGGTCTACTGGGTGCTTCTCCCCTCAGCAGGCTCTGAGCACCGTGGTGGCCTAGTATGAGGTTTCAGTGGGTGAGAAGGATGCAGGAGCACTCAGGGTCAGGTGACTTAGTATGGGGTCCCCTAGAGGAGGGGTAAATATTTTGCCCTTCCCCAACAAGCTGGGTTGGGGGGCAGCAGGTAGCCACCGCGGGAATCTGGGCCACAGTGTCCTGGCTGTTCTCAAGGCTGAGCTGTGACGCAGAGCATGGCCCTGAGAGGGCAGGAAAGGCAGCCAGCCTCAGGCTGTGGGGAGAGGTCAGGGCTCAGCTTCCCCACCCAGCTGTGCTGCCCAAGGTCCCAGCTCAGCTGTGGGAGAGAAGAGGGGGGAGGAAGACAACAGCTGGAGGAAGGGCAGGCCTGCCAATTCCCAGCTCTCTTGTCCCATGGACATAGGGTACTGGCCGGGGTGGGGACTGATGGGGATAAGCCAAGTCCAAAGTCGCTTTGCACCCTCCTGGGGAGTCCCTTACTCTCAGAGAGCAGCCACACTGGGAAAGGGGTAGAGGCCTGTGGAAGGTCTGAAAGGCTCATGGTCAGAGGGTGGAGTCAGAACCCATCACCTTTTCCCTAGCAGGAGTGTCTAGCTGAGGCAAGGATACCCCACTTCATCAGGGTCCACACTCTCCCTCCAGTTCTCCCTTCCCTGGGCCTCAGCTTTCTTATCTGTCAAGTGGGGGTGCTAATAACAGAGTTCTACTCACCCTCCCAGTGCTGCTGAGTTGAAGAATGATGGGGTCTTAGAAAGGATGAGCCACTGAACGGGCAAGAGGGTGATCAGACCCATGGGATGGGTGGGAAGCTGACAACACCTCTCCCCCCACACACACACTTATGCGCATGCCTGCAAACAGGTGCACACATGACAATTAATAGACCATCAAAGAATAAAGGAGGAGGAGGAGCTTACGGCTCTGCCTTGGGGCAGGGGGCGGGGGCTGCCAGTCTGGACAGAATAGCAGAACTCCACAAATGACAGTTACCTCTAGCCCCTCGGACCCTCTGGGCTTCAGGAGGCCAGGGCCCAGGGTACTAGGAAAGTCAGGAAGGCTTTCAGAAGGAAGTAGTCTCACTCTGGGCATAAAAGCTAGGTTGTGGGAATGAGGCAGGAGGGTTTGCAGGCAGAAAGTTCTACCTGAGCAGAGATGTGAAGGTGGGAATTAAGAACAGTGTGCTGAAGGGTAAGGGCTGGTCGGGGTGAGTGGGGTAGATGGTGAGAGGGTTAGAATGCCAAGCCTCAGACTCAGCATCTGCGTTGAAGGGGCTGGAGACAGAGCCAGGAAAGCCTGGTCCAAGCCTCAGGAGCTCACTCTGAACCACAGCCTTGAAGATCTCTGCCTCTACATACGTATGCAAAGATGCCCCAGACTCCAGCGCCCAGCAGGAGCCTCTCTCTCCCCACCTCTACCTGGGCAGTCTCTCTGCTCCATCCACCAAAGATAGAGAGTCAGCAAGGAGGGGACTTCTGGAGGAGGGGCCGTCCTGCAGCAGTTAGTTCCCAACTTCTTAACTCTGGGGACCTTTGAACAATTTCCCAATCTCCCCATATCTTAAAAGATTCTGCTTCTGCAAAACAAAGTACTTCGAATGCATCAGTGCTGTATTTTCTCCCTTGGTGTTGACCAAAGCCTCATCAAACCTAGAACTCCCGTCAGAGGTGGTCACAGCATATCAAGCCAGCCCAAAGCAATGTCCTCACTGTGCAGGGCCAGGTGGGGTCTAGGGCAGGAAAGAAAACTACATGGCCACTGCCCCTGACACAGGGGACCTGGGTGCAACTGGGTCCCTGAGAAGCAGACCAAAAGCCACTTCCTCTGCCTCCACCCCAAGGCAGCCTTGGCCACTTCCCCCATCAGGCCCCTCAGTTCCCATAGATGGATTCAGCTCAGTGTCAAGCCAGGGCCTGCACCTCAGTCTTCTTCCCTCTGGGTGAGGCCTCCAGCCTTCCTCCATTGAGCAGGTGCAAAAAGCAAAGGCTTTAGAGTAGAATCTGGGTTCATACCCTAGCTCTGCCATTTGCAGGCAGTATGACTGGGCTACTCACTGAACCTCTCTGAGTCTCACGAGGATGCTGTGAGGAATTGGAAACCCACAGTTGCTCAATAAGAATCATTGTATGTCTCTGCCTGTCTTCAGAGGGCCCTTCCAGAGACAGAGCAGAATCAACCCAGCCCTCTAGGATTGAGCTAACGGACACCAGCTGGGATAAGGAGGTTGACATGAGGACTCAGGAGCAGAGCCTTCTAGGAGCTCTCAGGTTCAGGGCTAGGAAGAGCCCATTATGTGAACTTAGAGGGTCTCCAGAAAAGAGTGGCAGTGTAGAGGCTTTGTGTACATGAAGCTTGAGCTAGGATTTAATTTATTTTTTAATTCTTTAAATGTTTTTTAAGTTTTGTGTGCACATTGATGGTTCAGTGGTAGAATTCTCACCTTCCATGAAGGAGACCTGGCTTCAATTCCCAGCCAATGCACCTCATACCACCCATCTGTCAGTGGAGGTTTGTGTGTTGCTATGATGTTGAACGGGTCTCTACGGAGCTTCCAGAGTAAGACTAGGAAGAAAGGCCTGGTGATCCACTCCTAAAAATCAGCCAAAGAAAACCCTATGGATCGTAATGATCTGATCCACCAAGCAATCATGGGGATGGTGCAGGACAGGGCGGTATTTCATTCCATTGTGCCTGGGGTCACCATGACGACTCAATAGCAGCAAACAACAAACAGCACACGTTCAAGGAAATGCCTAAAACTTAAACGCATTCACTGCAATGAATTATCACAAAGTGAACACAAGTGTATCCACCCATAGGTCAAGAAATGGACCATTGCCAACACCCCAGAAGTTCTCCCTGTATCCCCAATATATCTAATATCTGGACTTTCAGTCTATTGTTTGTTTGCCACTTTTTAAAGAGAACATATATGGAATTCATAGAGTAGGTCTTTTGTGTCTGACTTCTTTTGCTCAATGTTTTAAGAGATTCATCCATGTGCTTTCATGAAAACTGTGGTTCATCATGCACCAATGGAAGCTGCAGTCAAGAAATCAGACATCATGTTGCACTGGTCAAATCTGCTGCAAAAGACCTCTTTCGAGTGCTAAAGAGCAAAGATGTCTCTTTGAAGACTAAGGTGCACCTAACCTAAGCCATGGTATTTTCAATCACCTCACATGCATGTGAAAGCTGGACAATGAATAAGGAAGACCAAAGAAGAGTTAATGCTTTTGAGTTGTGGTGTTGGTGAAGAATACTGAAAGTACCATGGACTGCCAGAAGAACGAACAAATCTGTCCTGGAGGAAGTGCAGCCAGAATGTTCCTTGGAATCAAGAATGGCCAGACTTCATCTCACCTACTTTGGTCTTGTTGTCAGAAGGGACCATTCCCTGGAGAAGAATATCATGCTTAGTAAAGTGGAGCGTCAATGAAAAGAGGGAAGGACTTCAACGAGATGGATTGCCACAGTGGCTGCAACAATGGGCTCAGGCATAATAAGGATTATGAGGCTGGCACAGGACCAGGCAGTGTTTCATTCTGTTGTACATAGGGCCACTATGAGTCAGAGATGACTCAATGGCACCTAACAACAACATAGTATTGTGAAGTATGAATATCTCACCACTCTACTGCGATAAGCATTTGTGTTATTTCCAGTTTGGGACCATTACAAATAATGCTGCTAGGAATGTTCTTATATCTGCTTCTTGATGCATTTGCTTGTGTGTTTTTGTTGGGAATCTACTCAGGTGGAATTTCTAGATCGTAGGTTATGCATGTGTTCAACTATAATAGATATCCAGTTTCAAGCAATTTTCCGAAGTGATTGTGACAGTTTATACTCCCACCAGCAGTGAATAACTTGTTCCAGTTGCTTCACATTCTTGCCAACGTTTCATATGGTTGGGGTTTTTTATTTGTTTTTTGATTTTGATCTTGTCATCCTAGTGGATGTGTAAAAACCACACAAAACCCATGGCCATTGAGTTGATTCTGACTCATAGCAATGCTATAGGACAATGTAAAACTGCCCCATAAGGTTTCCTGAGCTGTAATCTTTATGTGAGGAGATCCCCAGGCCTTTCTCCTGCAGAACAGCTGGTGGGTTGAACCTCCAACCTTTCAGTTAGCAGCCAAGCTCTTAACCACTGCACTACCAGGCCTCCTTAGTGGGTGTGTAGTAGCATTTTATTGTGGTTTTAAATAACTAATGAGAGTGGGCACCAATTTATATGCTTTATTGGCTTATTTTATGAAGTGTCAATTCAAATCTCTTGCCCATTAGTCTATTGAATGATCTTTCTTACTGATTTGTAAGCGTTATGGGCCCATTGTCTTTTATGTATGTTACAAATATCTTCTCCCATTCTGTGTCTTGCCAGTTCACCCTCTATCTTAGGCTAGATTCTCCAGAGAAGCAAAACCAGTGTTTATATATATATGGAGAGAGAGAGAGAGATTTATCTCAAGGGAATGGCTTATGTAATTGTAGAGGCTAGCAAGTCCCAAGATTGTGGGTCAGATCTCAGACTGGAGATTTCTCCTGATTCACATAGCTGCTGGGACCCAAGATCAGCAGGTTAGATGGCAAACTGCTGACTCACAGGCTGATGAATTCCAAGATTGGCAGGCAATTTGACAGCCCACTCACTCAGGACCAAAGAACTGGAGATCAAATGATGACAAGCCAGAGGCAACAACCAGATTGAGCAAAAAGCCAGATTGCTTTGCCAGAACATCCCTAGATTTTGGAAGCAGCCCACACTCCTGAGGAATCCTTTTCAACTGATTGGCTGTTCATAGCAGATCTCCTTGTGGAAATGATTACATTATATCAGATCTCGTCATAGGGAATACTACATCATAAGTGACAAACCATTGAGAATCATGGCCCAGACAACTTAACACACAGCCTTACCCACATAACATCTTACTGATGTCTTGTGATAAATATATTCAGTTTATCATTCCTTTCCTTTCTGGTTTGTACTTTTTTGTGTTCTATTTTAAGAACTCTTTCTCTTACCCAAGTTCATGAAGATATTCTTATGCATTATCTTCTAATTGCTCTATCTTTTATGTTTAAATCTACCAATCCATCTGGAATTTATTTATTTGTTTATTTTTTTTTTAAGAGCTTGTTTTACATTCAACGTCATGTGTACATTTAGTTTCACTCCCCATTCACCATGTCCAACCCTAACCCAGTCTCCTGTCCTCCCTACCCTGTAACCCTCCCCCTGTGCCCCTCATATTTATGCACTCCTGTTTGTCCTGCATTTCCTCAGTTTGAATGTTGGTCTTCTGGTGTCCCATGGTCTTTTCTCTAAGGGATGTATTACCATAGAGTATGTAGGTGCATCATCCTGGGTTGAGTGGTCTGCGTGTGCATCTTGTTAACTATTGGGCTGAGATCCCGCCCCTGGGGGTGAGTTTTATTGCAGGAGCAGAATGTATTCCGGGGCCATAGTATTGGGAGCCTCACCAGATTTTATCTGACCAGTAATTCTGATCATTATTGAGTTTTTGGATTTTGTTCCACGTTTTCCCTCCCGCTCTATCAAGGATCTCCAGATTTGATCCTTTCCTGAGTGGTTGGCTTTGGTAGCTGGGCACCATCTAGTTCTTCTGGTCTTGAGGGTCATCGTGTCCTAGGGCTTATTGCTTCTAAATGCCTTTGTTTTGTGTGTGTGTGTGTGTGTGTGTGTTCTTCGCTTCTGATGCTAAAAGATTGTTAGCTGCATCTTAGATGGGCGCTTGAAAGCTTTTAAGATCCCAGTCACTACTCACCAATGTAGGATGTGGAGTAATGCTTTTATGTATTTTGTTGTGCCAATTGAGTCTGGTGTCCCCCAGTACTATGATCCTGAGGCAATAGATCTATTGGATCTCTCTCCCATAGTGTCTGGTTGTCTGTGAGAGATTACTCTGCGTCTGTCTTCTATTGTTTCAGTAAGGACTGCAGGTATTTTGTATCACTGGTGCCTGTGCAAGATTAGCCTCAGCTGAATCTATCCTTGGTCTAGAGTATACTTCTGTTCACTGACCCCCATCTGATCATCTCAGGGTTTATGTGTTTATCTGTATAGTCTAGTGTTTGGTGTTAATGGCAATGTGGCATTTTGGACACATTGGTTGGTATTAGCATCTGTTGTCTATCTCTTATGTGCACAATTCAGTGTCCTCCCATTTCCTAATATTATTATGGTGGTCATATATCCTTCCCATATATCCCTCCTCCTACCCATGTCAGCATGTAGGCCCCAACTAGCCCAAAATTAATCCCTTCCCTTCCCTCCCTATCCCAGTAACCTACTAGGTGAGTTCCCTTTCCCATGGGTTTATTTTTAATGTATGGTGTGAGGTAGGAGTCAAGTTTTCTCTTTTTCAAGGCAGATGTCTTAGGCTGGGTTCTCCAGAGTAGGGGGGGGGGGAGTGAAGCTTAGAGAGAGAGAAAAAAAAAATTATCTCAAGGAAATGGTCACACAGTTGTAGAGGGTGGCCAGTCCCAAGTTCGTGGATCAAATGTCAAGCTGGAGGCTTCTTCTGACTCATGCAGCTACAGGGGCTGATGAACCCAAGATTGGCAGGCAACATCACAGGCTGCTGGCTCAAAGACTGACGAATCCAAGATCAGCAGGTAAAATGGAAAAATCACAGGCTGCAAAGGCAACAGTCCCAAGATCATCAGGCCACTGCTTTTGGTCCAGGAACTAGAGATGATAATAAGCAAGAGGAAGGACCTAGATTCAGCAGAAAGACAGAGACCTTTCCCATAGCTTTTCCATATATACTGAAAGCAGGCCACACCTCAAAGGAAACTCCTTTTCAACTGATTGATTGTTCAGAGCAGATCACATCATGGAGGGGATTACATTATATCAGATTTCATCATGGGGGATAACTACATCATTACTGCTAAACCACTGAGAATCATGGTCCAGCCAAATTAACACACAACCTTAACTCTAAAAACCAAACTCACTGCCATTGCGTCAACTCTGACTCATAGCAACCCCCTTTGGGTTTCTGAGGCGGTAAATTTTTATGGAAGTAGATTGGCCAGTCTTCCTTCCATGGAGTGGCTGGTGGGTTTGAACTGCCTCCTAAGGTCAAATACCTTAGGCACTATGCCACCAGAGCTCCTTATATACAACCTTACCTATCACAGTGGATATCAAATCGATGCAGCAGCATTTATTAACATTACAGTCCTTTCTCTACTGCCTTATGGCATCATCTTTGTCATCAATTAAGTGTTTATAATATATATGTGTGGGTCTGTTGCATTCTGTTTCTTTGGCCTATTTGTCAATCTTTGTATCAATATTACTCTGTCTTAATTACTGTAGCTTTACACTAAGTCTTGATAGCTGATACAGCAAGTTCTTTTACATTATTCCTCTTGGCTATGCTTGCCTTTTTCATTTCTCTTGCATTATTGAATCAATTTGTCTGTTTCCACACATGCACACAAAGTATTACGATTTTGATTGATATTGCATTGAATCTATAAAACAATTTAAGGGAGAGCTAACTCTTTAAATATTGCATCTTTCAATCTCTGAACAGGTCATAGCCTTAATTTATTTAGGTTTAAATTATTTTTAACTAAATGAATAATATAAATACATTTTCATTAAAAAGGCAAATATCAGAAATGAAGCAAGTGTTCCTTCCCTCCGCCCCAAACACAGAAGTAGCCACTGTTACTATATACCTATATGTATGTACATGCATGTACACATGTATGCACACACTCACACACATACCAGATATGGATAGCATCGTATGGATTTGCCACATGCTTTTTTTAAATTTAACAATACAGTATGGACCTCTCTCCATGTCAGATAAACCAAGATCATTCTTTCTAACCACTGCCTACAGTCCAGAAAATGAGCAAGCCCTAGTAAAAAACACAACAAGCCGTGCTGCAGTGAGCATCGTTGAAGATGCCTTCTTGGACATGTGCATGTGTGTCTCTAAGACGTAACCCTAGAAGTAAAGAAATCTACTTGGATGCTGCTGTAATTGCCCAGAGTTGACATTATAAGAGTCTGAACCAAGCTTGAGAAAGAAGAGAGGGAATGGATCTCCTTTCCCAAAATAGCATGTGTTTCCTCTTGACTGTGTGCTGGGCCTTCTGAACCCCTATCAGTCATGGGGCTGCCATAAATTGAGGGTTTATATCACAGGGGAATAAGAGCCCAGGGGCAGCAAGGAGGAGGAAGGGAGCTGACCTGTTGATTAAAGCAGTTCTTAGAACAGAGGTATTCTAATTTGAGGAGGAGGTCCTCAGAGACTCCCTCTCCCAGACCGCCTCCAGGCAGTTCTGGGGCCGGGTTTGCCAAGTCTGAGGTGGTTCCCCTTGGAGCTTGCCCTGCCAACTCGAGTGGCCAGATATGGCTTAACTCCCTCAGCAACAAGCCTGGGCTCGTTGTGTGGAGTCAACGCCCAGGGTCTGAGAGAGACTAAGGGCTACGTTTTATCTTAAGAAGTTTATCCTTCCTGTTCCTCTTCCTCTTTGGTAAGAGAAGGAGGAGGAGGGTTTTTCTACTACTGTGTTGCTTTTCTTATCAGCAAGAGGTCTCCTTTTGTAATTTTTGCATGAAATTGATGTCATTTCCTAGGGAAAGGAGAGGGCTGGCTGGAGAGGGTGGGGGGCACATTAGGGGAGCAGGCAAAGATTTCCCTTCCTGGGCTGGGGAATTGGGGAGACGATGGATAGGAGGCATTCATCTGATGAAGACTCTCAAACCAGCCAATTGGGGTTGTGTTTAATGTGGGAACCTTCCTCCACTAATGTATAATCTTGAACTAACTGCTAATAAAGTGGGGTTCTGTTTGTTAAAAAGAAAGAAAGAAAGAACAGAAATGGGTTGGGATGAGGATGGTTACCTCTAAATTATAACTGCCCAGGCAGAGCCCTGTGCCAACTGCCTCACACACAACTTACTCTAAGCCTTCTGGCAAGCCCATGTGTATCCAATGAGAAAGTTGAACTCAGAAAGGTGATGGGACATTTCCTCACTCACACAGCATGTCAGTGGCCAAGTGACCTGGGCCTGACCACAAAACCTTGTGTATCTGCACTCTTTGGACTGAGTTTCCTAGTTAATGGTGCTGTTGAGGATAGCAGATGCGCAGAACCAAGACCTGGAAATTGATTGAGACAGGTGCTGGAAAGATGGGCCAGCACTGTCACTGATTAGAGGGTGTCCAGCCAGAAGGCCAGACAGCAGCAGGTGACAAGCAGTGTCTGATGAGCCCCCACTGTCTGAGGACCCCTCTCCAGGAAGCCAGAAGCCCACTGTGTAGCAGGTGGGAGGCAATGGCCAGAACACTGGCCACATTCCCAGTTTGCATAGGGCTGGAGGGGCGGGGATGGGGTTTGGGGCAAAGCTGTGCATCCTGGAGGCTCAGACACCTGGCAGGGCCTAGAAGACCCCATCTCCATGTGCAAGGGCCTCCCTCAGCTTCAGAAAGTGGACAAACCACCAGGACTCAGCAAATGCCTAAACCAAAACTCATTGCCTCTGAGTTGATTCCAAGTCATAGCAACACTATATGACAGAGTTGAACTATATGACAGAGTTGAAAATCCATAGGGTTTTTAAGGCTATGAATCTACAGAAACAGACTGCCCCATTTTCTCCCGTGGAGTGGCTAGTGGGCTTGAGCCACTGACCTTTCAGTTAGCAACTGAGCTCTTAACCGTTGCACCACCAGGGCTCCTTAGCAAATGCCTACTAGACTCATATTTCCCTCCCTTCTTCCTCCTGCCCCCAGTCTCTCTTGCCCCCTAGCCTAGTTCCCCATCTTCTCTCCTCCCTCAGGATCTGTCTGGCTTTATATCTTGGATCCCTCTTTTATATTTTATGCTGTTGAGATTTTTAAAACTCTTTATGAGATTTTTTATGAATAACACAAGAGAATCTTTGATTGTAAATAAATGCATGCAAATATAGCTTATTAATTTTTCTGTGCAATATATATGGGTAGATGTGGAGTTTTTCCAGATTGGAATCATATTGGTCATTCTTTTTTGTAGCCTGCTTTCATCACTTATCAGTATATTGTGAACACCCTTCTACAACAAGATGGTTAAAACCTGCAAGGTATCCGTTTGTGAGGGCATACTATAAAGGCTATACAGGCTTTAGAACACAGACTCAAGCCCCAGCCTGCCTTGATATCAGACCCTGGATCTGCTACTCATTAGTTTTATAACTAAGCATGCTACTGCCACTCTGGGCCTTGATTTTCTCATCTGCAGAATGGGGATAATAATAATACCTACCCCATAGGTATATTGTAGGAGCTCTGGTGGTGTAGTGCCTAAAGCACTTGACTGCTAACCAGAAAGCTGGCAGTTCAAACCAAACCAGCCACTTCTGGGAAGGAAGGTTGGGCAATCTACTTCCATAGTGATACCCCTCGGAAACCTAAAGAGGGGTTGCTATGAGTTAGATACAACTCAACGGCAGTGCGTTTTTTTTTTTTTTTAATAGGTATGAGGTAGGGTGTATAAAGCCCTTATAAGGAGCCTGAAAGATCATAAATGCTCAATAAACATCAGATATAGTATCACTGTCATTTCTGGTCTAATGATGATGTCCAGCTTCCTGCCTCATACCCCAGAGCTCATTGCTGGCTCCCAAACTTGACCCAGAATCCTTATCCAGGTCTCCTGGTCCTACTCTGTGCCCCTTTCTGGCCCCTGGGCTAGTTTAGGACTGGTACCTGGAGTCAATTCCCAAGTGGCATTGGTGGGATTTCAGAGAGGTTCTTCCCCAGGTTCTCAGTGACATGAGGGAGGAGGGAAAATAAGAGGAGAAGAAGAAGGGAAGAGATAAAGAAGAGGTAATGATTTAGCCAGTGTCTGGAAGCCTGGACCCAGATCACTTCAAGTCTCATAGGATTCCTCCTCTGATGCCTGAGCCCTGGGTCCCTTCCTGAGTTGGTATCATGGAAGCTGCCCTGTTGTTGTTATTTGCCATAGAGTCGGCCCTGACTCCTAGCGACCCCTCCTTGGGTTTCCGAGGCAGTTATCACTACGGAAGTGGGATTGCCCAACCTTCTTTCCGAGGAGTGGCTGGTGGGTTTGAACCGCCAGCCTCCTGGTTAGCAGTCAAGTGCCTTAGGCACTATGCTACCAGGAAGCTGCCCTAGGAGTGACTATTAGTCAGCTGCTCTTGCTTGGCCAAGGGGCTCACTCCTCGAGGGTTAATACAAGTCATAACCACCCCTCTGGAAAGTTTCTAAGACTTGAGGCCTAGCTTGGGACTCCTGGAGTTGTTGGCTTTGGAGTGGCCCACTGACTTCCAGGTGTGGGTGCAGATGTGGGGTGGCAGCTTAGCTCTGGGCTCTGGGACCGCAGGAGATGAACAACTACCGGCGGGCCATGCAGAAGATGGCTGAGGACATCATCTCGCTGCGGAAGCAGGCCAGCATCCTGGAGGCTGAGAATCGCATGTTGAAGAGCCACCTGAACCTGCAGGAGACCGAGGAAGAAGAAGAGTACAAAGCCGAGGAGGCCCAGAACCTGGGTGAGGTGATGCAGGCCACTGAGGGCATCAGGCCCCAGGCTGGGCCCTGGCTTTGAACTGTGGGAAAGAGAAGGGAAGAACCTTTCCCAACTGCTCCGTCAGGCTGGTAGAGACCCCTCCACACACACACACACACACACACACACTTAGTCCCTACTGGGCCAGGTCCTCACAGGGTTAGTATATTGGTTTCCTAGGGCTGCCATGGAGCTCTGGTAGCACAGTGCCTAAGGCACTTGACTGCTAACCAGAAGGCTGGCGATTCAAACCCACCAGCCACTCCTTGGAAGGAGAGTTGGGCAATCTACTTCTGTAGTGATACTGCCTCAGCAACCCAAGGAGGGATAGCTATGAGTCGGGGCTGACTCGACGGCACACAGCAACACAACAGGGCTGCCATAGCAAAGTACCACAAACTGAGTGCATCATAACAACAGAAATTTATTCTCTCACAGTTCTGGAGGCTAGAAGTCCAGAATCAATGTGTAGACAGGGCCATACTCCCTCTAAGGCTCTAGGGAAGAATCCTTCCTTGCTTCTTCCTACCTTCTGGAGGATTGGAGGCAATCCTTGACATTTCTTGGCTTTTAGGTGCTTTACTCCAATCTCTGCCTCTGTCTTCATGCCTCTTTTCCTGTGTGTATTCTTTATGTGTCTGTATCCAAGTCCATCTCTCCTATAGAGACACTAGTCATTGGACTTAGGGCCCACACTAACCTAGTATACTTCATGTTAACTTGATTATATCTGCAAAGATCCTATTTCCAAATAAAGTCACATTCCTTGGTACCAGGGGTTAAGACTTGAACACATCTTTTTGGAGGACTCAATTCAAGCCACTGCAGAGGAGAATCCAGTCCTGTCTCAAGCTCTAGAACTGAACGACACTTGGCCCCACAGCTCTGCTGATCTGAGTCAGGAGAAGCCACCTCCCTGAGCCAGCTCTCTCTATCCCTCTACCCTTGACACAGTGTCCATGAAGCAGAAACTGCTGTGGAATGAGGTGGATATGAAGAAATTGAGGGACAAGGTGCAGCATTTGCAGAATGAGCTGATTCGAGTGAGTTGAGGCTTTGGGGGCATGAGAAAAAGGGAACAGGGGAAACTAGGGTGGGAGTATCAAAAGAGAAAGGGAGAATAGAAGGAAAGGGGGACTAGGGCAATGGAGGACTCAGCAGGGGACCCAGGGTGAACCCCCCCCCCCAGGGTCAAGGGTGATGCCCAAGTCCCATTCTCCTCCTCCCAGAAAAATGATCGAGAGAAGGAGCTGCTCCTTCTGCACCAGGCTCAGCAGCCACAGTCTGTGCTCCTGAAGAGGTACCAGGACAGGCTGCAGAAGATGAAGGCCTTGGAGGAGACCGTGCAGCACCAGGAAAAGGTTGGTGCCAGAGTGGCTCACCTGCCATGGGCCAGACCACCAAGGCCCAGCCATGGCCGAAAGGTTTGGAGCCCCTGGGGCCAGCCCAGCCTCTCTCCTCTGCCCTCCAGGTGATTCAGAAGATGGAGAGGGTGCTGGAGGACAAGCTGAAGGATAGGAATGAGCCCCTTCTGAATAGGCCGCAGGGAAAACCCACTGTAGGTGAGTCCCCTCCCCAGCCTTTGCCAGTTCCTGGAGGCCCTGCCTTCTCAGGGACTCCCAGCTTCAGGCAATCTGCCAAGAGTGTACTCTACACGGTTTTATCTATGGGTCTAAAAAAGAGGAAAAAAGAAAGAAAGAAAGAAAGAAAGCATTACTCTCCAACTCGTTCAGATCACCTAGTGCTTCCAGAGATCCCCTGGGCATCTTCTCTCCTGCTAGGGAGCCCCTAAGGACACAGGACACGGTGTGTGCACCAGGCACCAAGCTAGAAAAGGGCTCCATCCTTCAGGGAGGGGGCCAGGGCAGACTAGAGAGCAGGAAGGGGAAGAGGAGATTGCCTGGGTCAGAAGTTCCCAACTTCTTAACTCTGGAGACCTTTTGAATTATTTTCCCATCTTCCCATGTCTTAAAAGATTCTACCTCTGTGAACAACTGCCTTCTTTGCCAGGAGACCAGAACTGCGTGGTGCCCAGCTACCATTACTGAACATTTTGATAAAAAGATCCTGATTAAAAGGGAGGCAATACAGAACACAATTTCAAATTCTCATGGGCTCTAGAGTTTCTGGAGCCATGGGAGGGGGGTAGATGAACCCTTAAAACTACTGCCCCGAGATCATCTTTAAACCTCAAACCAAAAATAACCCCTGAAGTCATCTTAAAATCGAACAACAGTTTAACCAGTAAAAAGATCTGCCTTGAGCATTATAATCTTTTAAGAACTATCTAAATGGGATCAAATTGACAACAGCAATTCAAAAGATAAGATGGGAAATTCAGGGGTAGTGAGTTTACATTAATGAGGGAGGAGCAACTCAGAAAGAGAAAGGGAGAATGGTTGCAAAACTCAAGAATATATGTAACCAGTCATTCCTACATTACATATACATTCCTACATTGTATATGTAGGAACTGTTGAATTGATGTATGCTTTGCTGTGCATATTCTCAGCAACAACAAAATAAATAAAATTTCGAGAAAAAAAATGAACTGAGGGGGAAAACTGATTAAAAAGAAAAGATTCTGTCTCTGCAAAAACAAGCAAAACAAACCACCTTGAATAAATCAATGATGTGTTGTTCTTCTTGGCATTAATGAAAGCCACCTAGAACTCCACTCAGAGGTGGTGTGGATGGGCAAGAAAAAACCAGGTCACACCATATCAGGCCAGCCCTTAGCAAGGGCTTTTTGGAGTTCATTTATGCAGCCTCACCAGGGATTCAGCATGCCCAGCCCTGTGCTCAGCCTTCACTGGGTGGATGGGATGTGTGGAGCTCCTGCAGGAGAGGGTTGTATCTGGAGACCTTTAGAAAACAAATGAAAGCTTCTTTCCCCCACCCCTTTCAGGAACCCCAAAGTCATCCAGAACCTAGGTGAGAGGGAGAAGGCAACCTAGGAAGGAGAAACAGCCAAGGCAAAGGGCCAGGAGGGAGAGGAATGTGCAGAGCTCAGAAGGGAGGAAAGATGAGAACTGAAATACACAGCAGGACAGCTGTAGGAGAGGGGTTGTTAGGGAGAACTTGGGGTCTGAGGAGTGTGGGCCTGACTCCACTGACAGTAGGGAGCCATTGAAGGTTTGTGAGCAAAGGAAGAGCAGCATGGGAGCAAAATACTGGGGCAGATAGGGGCAGGGATGGTGAGGCTGGAAAGCCCATCTCACGAATATCTGTGGTCACTTTTACAGCCTTCCCCACACTCTCAGCCTCCGGCCTTCCACCAGGTCCTGTAAGAGAGAACTTGCCTGGTGACCTTTACTCAGTGCTGCTGGCGGAAAACTCAAGGCTGCGGGCCGAGCTGGATAAAACCCGCCACCAGTCGGCCCCCATTATTCTGCAGCAACAGGCCCTTCCGGTAAGAACTGCCACCACAGACGTGGCTGCAGGCTTGTCTTGTGCTGGGCACGCAATCATCCCAGCACAGTCCAAGTTGAAGAGCTAGACCAGGGGCTAGGCTTCCCAGAGTCTCTCATTTGCCTGAAGTCTCGTGGAGTCTCAGCTCTCAGGCCTTGCTGTTTTTCTCCTGGGGAACATGTATGTCTAAAATCTTCACCTTTACCCTCATTGAGCATCCTGGGAGAAAGCAAGGCCCTAGGAGTCCCTGGGTGACCCAAACAGTACTCAGCAACTAATTGAAAAGTTGACAGTTTGACTTCACCCAGAAGCACCTCAGAAGAAAGACCTGGCAATCTATTTCTGAAAGGTCACAGCATTGAAACCCCTATGGGGTGCAGGGGTCATCATGAGTCAGAATCCACTTGATGACAACTGGTTTGGTTTTAACTGGCCCTTGACTCCTGAACACTGACCCTTTTCACCACCTGGCTGGTCTGCACCTGGCCCCTCCCAAGCCTCTCAGAACTCCCTGCTGGAGCCTTTTCTGGGATTGATGTAGCCTTGGAGAGCCCTTTTCCCCATCCCAGGTGGACCCCGGGGAGATGGGAGCAGGAGGAGACTTGAAAGAGAGGCTGCGAGAGACCAATGGCCCAAGCCACTCGGAGTACAAAGAGACTCTATCCAGACAGGTGGGTGCCTCAGGCCCCAGAAATGCCCTGCCCCGTTCTACTTCCAAGGCTTCTGCAGGTACCCCTTGCTTTGCACAAACCTATATCCAGGTCATTAACCAACACACTGCCGTTGAGTTGGACCTGACTCATAGTGACCCCTCCTTGGGTTTCCGAGGCAGTATCACTACGGAAGTAGATTGACCAACCTTCCTTCCGAGGAGTGGCTGGTGGGTTTGAACCACCAGCCTTCTGGTTAGCAGTCAAATGCCTTAGGCACTATGCTAACAGAGCTCCCATCCAGGTCATTGGGAATTACAAAATTATATATGGTGGGGCAGAGCCCAGGAGAGTTTTTTTCTTCATCCTAGGGCCCATGGGAGGTGAGTTCTGTTTGAAAGCAAACCTGACCATGGACCTCCAGGTAAAAGGCAAGGGGTAGGGGAACTCTTGCTTCTCAAATGGATTATTCACTTTACAAAAGGACACTCGGTTCAGGATTCCCTTCTGTGCATTAAAGAGATCTCCCTAGTGCATTTTACATTAAAAAAAAAAAAAAAAAGGAATATGTAAAAATGTCATATATCCAAAATCTGTGAGGAGAACAGCTATGAGAAAGCCCACTACAGGCCTGGTTCTGAACTTCTGGAAGAAGGGGTCCCAGACCAGACTCGAGACTCTGCAGTCAGGAGGAAGCTGAGTTTGGAGCTCAGAGCTGGCTGGTTTCTCCTTCAGTGCCTCACAGTCTCCTGAGCTCACAGGGCCACAGCCCGCAGCCATGGACTGGGGCATATGCAAGTCTCCACTCTGCCCACAGGATCTCCTTGCCAATACTTCAGACAAGTTTAACCTCTTGGCCAAGCTGGAACGAGCTCAGAGCCGGATCCTGTCCCTGGAAAGCCAGGTCAGTGAAGCTGACCAGGGGTCCATTAGGCTGGGCCCTGTGACCAGGGTTACAGCTCAAAGTGTGATCAGGATCAGGGCTCAGGATGTGTCCAGGCTCAGGGTTCAGCCTGTGACTGGTCAGGCCTCAGTGTGTGATCAGGGTCAAAGCTCAGCCTGTGACTAGGATCAGAACTCAGTCTATGACAGGCTCAGGCTCAGTATGATGGAACTCAGGGAAGGTCTGTTTGTATCTTAGGCTTTCATCTAGGGTCCTTCCCCACTCTCCCCTGCCACCCATGAAGTCTCTTGGGAAGGTGTCAAGCCTACACTGCCTAGGGCTTTACTTTCTGCCTCAAAAGGAGACTCAGGCACTGGTTGTCAGGGATGGACTTTGCTGCCCACTGACCCTCCACTTCTCCCTTCCGGTATTTGCAGTTAGAGGACTCAGCCCGACGTTGGGGACAAGAGAAGCAGGACTTAGCAACACGGCTGCAGGAGCAAGAGTATGGCTTCAGGCACCCCTCAAACTCTGTCCTCACAGACCTACCCGTGAGTAATGCCTCCAGAGGAGCTACTGCAGGGAGGAGAGAGGGCTGGCAGCCACTCTGCCTTCAAGTCTCTGTTGTTGTTGTAATGTGCCGTTGAGTTGGACCCAACTCATAGCAACCTCTCCTTGGGTTTCCGAGGCAGTATTACTATGGAAGTAGATTGCCCTATCTTCCTTCTGAGGAGTGGCTGGTGGGTTTGAACCACCAGGCTTCTGGTTAGCACTCAAGTGCCTTAGGCACTATGCTACCAGAGCTCCCTGGGCCCTGTGAAAAATCATCCAGGCGGGCCAGCTCCTGGGCTGGGAGTAAGACCTGGGCTCCAGTCACTCCTGTTACCAACTGAAGCCCTGCTCAACTTCCCCACCTGTCTGAGGGGATTGTGATAGCTGTGGACATGAGCATTTCTAGAATGCTGGGACACTGACTCTACTTTAGGACTGTCTTGCTCCTGCACAGAATAGCTTGACGCCCACACGTAAGGATGATCCCCACCCAATTCCACAGAGCCTAGATTCTCCCCTTAGCACACCCCACCTGGAAGACTAGGATGTTGGACTCTTATCTGGCAAACCTGCCCAAGACACGCATTGCCAGATTCCCCAGAACAAATAGGCCTGCTCACAACTGCACCTCAATCTCAGCCCCAGGAACCCAAAACAATGACCCTGATTTCCCTTGCGAACCAGGCTCACAGCTAGAGGCTCAAGGGCTCCAGGGAAGGGATCCAAAGGATGGAGGGCTGACAGAGAACACAAGGCTCCCTTTGCACCTGTCTGCTGAGCCTTGAGCACTCAGGGAGATTAGGTATGAGTCGGGGCCGACTCGACGGCAAACAACAACAAACAACAACAATGAATTTTGAAGTCTTTGTCAAGTTAAAGTGTCTTTGACACTAGACTTTGGATCCTTGAGGTGTGGCTTGGTCACACAAGATGCACCCCTCGACCCAGGGCAAGAATGCACTTATGAATTTACCTCCCCTTTCTTTGTACACCACAGGAACCCCCGACCCACCCCAAGGACCACAGTCGACCTTCAAAGCTGGACCCATTGCTGCCCAGCTCAGAGATTAATCCCAACCAGCCATCGACCTCCCAGAAGGAGACTTCTAAGTCCTAGCAGACCTGAGCTCTGGAGCAGGCCTCTCACCTGTGCACTGAGGAGTCTCATCCCACCTCCAAAAAAAGATTTTATTAAATGCTGTCGTTCAGTGAGTATCTGCCGCTTTCCTAGAGCAGGCTAGCCTGGAAGCACCAGATTCCTCCTCCCAGACCACACTCTATTCTCTTGTTGGGCCTGGACTCTCTGCTACAACCTACAGTCACTTGTCTGTCTTGGGAACTACCATCTTTGGAGAGCCAGAGGCCACAGTGGACCCAGGAGATTGGGAAGAAGAGAGGTCTTGCAAAGCAGGTGCCAGGGAGATAGGTGCCTTCCAGACCTCCAGAAGAAAGGAAACTGGGACTTTCCATGCGCCCTAAAACATCTATCATGCCTGAAATCCTTTCTTTCAAGCTTGATTACCAATGAAGGAAAAGACTTAAAGCCTGCCTATGGCTCTGATAGCATAGTGCCTAAGGCACTTGACTGTTTACCAGAAAGCTGGCGGTTCAAACCCACCAGCCACTCCTCAGAAGAAGGTTGGGCAATCTACTTCCGTAGTGATACTGCCTCGGAAACCCAAGGAGGGGTCACTATGAGTTGGGTCTGACTTGATGGCAAATAACAACAACATGGTAATCAGTAACATCTTAGTATGAAATACTCCATTAAATAGGGCTAGACTGGACTGGCAATATTATGTCCAAATGTAGCCAGGGACAGAAATGCAAAGCAGATGGGGACAGGAGACCTAGTTTTAGAATCAGGAGACCTGGTTATAGCTTTAAGCATGCTGTGTAACCTTGGGTGATTCAAACAACTTCTCTGGGCTCCAGTTCCCCACCTGTCCAAGGCAGAACTTGATCTCTTTGGCAGTAAGGCCCTTCCCAGCTCTAACATTTCTGAGTCAAAGGTGACTCAGGTCTGGAAAAGAGAAGAGAAGTGGGAGAGAGAAAGACAACAGGAAGAGAGTTGTATGATGGGGGAAAGCAAAAAATTTCCAAAAGGGGCCCAGAACCTGTAGATCCCAGTAGAATAGGCCAAGTCAATTGAGTCACATTCCTGAGCTGGACTAGCTGCCCTCTCTTAGGGGATGTAGGTAGCCAAAGGTCAGGGAAGATCAGATACCTGCACAGGACAGGAGCTCTGGAACTCAGAAGGTGTTCCAAACCAAACTCCTTGCCATCAAGTTAATTCCAACTCATAGTGATCCTATAGGACAGAGTAGAACTCCCCCATAGAGCTTCCAAGGCTATAAACCTTTATAGAAGCAGACTGCCACAGCTTTCTCCCGTGGTGTGGCTGTTGGGTTCAAACCACCAACCTTTCCTTTAGCAGCCAAGAACTTAACCACTGCACCACCAGGACTCCTTCAGGAGGGGTTAAGCAGGCTGAAATGAGGGACAAGTGTCAGTCAGTCCAAATAACATACAAGAGACTGTAGTCTCCCTGACCACTACCCAGAGTTGGGCAGGTGGAGACTTCCCCCTGGGGCAGGAAGTTGAGTCCTGGGGCAACTCCAAAGGTGGAACAGCTAGGGCAGAATTATGCTGGCCTCTCACCCCCGGGGTCAGTCTCCTTACATTGAACCCTACATGGCCCTGTCCAAAATTCTAGCTGGCCTTGGCAGGAAGTTCTTATGACTCTACAGGGAGTCCCCACCCAGAGTTTAGCCAAACAGAGCCTCACCCCTGCTAGGCAAGCCCACCCAGGAGCAAGATTGGCCTCCTTCCCAGCCTCCCTTGCTCTTAGCAGAACTCCACCACTTCCTGATTCCTCTGCCCAATGCTTCAGTCACTCCTGTCACAGTGACAATAAGACCTCTACCTCTTCTGCCTCCCTTCCCCAAACCCCAGGGAGCAGAGGGGTTGATCCTGCTGGCTCCTGAGTTGCTGTAGGGGGTGGGTCACGATAGAAGTGGGTGCCTTGGATGCCTCATTTAGGCCTAGATCACCTGTTGACCCAGGGTAAGGGACCCTCTCCACAGGAGTGGTGAATACCTTAGGGGTCAAATATAAATTAAGACACTTCACATATACTACTGCTGTTTATTATCTTCCTGGAATGGGCAAGGAGGGAGAGAGGTGGAGGAAGAGAGAAGTGTCCCAACTGAGCTGAGAAAGTTGACCACTGAGAGCCAGATCCATCCACAAGGGGCTGCCACCTAGTCAGAGAAGGGTAGGAAGAAATGGGGGCAGCAAAGGACTGAAGACACAGAGGCTTGCACAGGGTCCACCTCATTCCCAGCCCCTCCTCCCACACCACAGCTGGTGGACACACTCTCCAGGCAGGGCCCACCCTCCATCACGCCTGGAGCGAGTCCTGGTTGAGAGGCCGGAAGGTGAAGAAGATGGGCTTGCTGGGCACCAGGATGAGGTGGAATGTGGTGTCCACGTCACTGAGATGTTGGATCTCAATTTTGAAGTTTTCCAGCATCTGAGAAAGTAGGATGGTGGGCTTAAGAAGGAAGGAGGAGAGGAGCTATCTCTCTTGGGTCAGGACTCTGGTCACCTGCAGGTAGGGCCTACCAGTGGGGTTTGAGGAGCTCCAAAGAGTTCATCTCCTGCTCCTCATTTAAAACTTCACAGTGCCTGAAAACATACCATCAGTGCTGTTCCCTTGATTTAGACTTTGCCCTTAACTTGTTTCTACAAAACCCCAACCTCATTCCACCCCATCCCATCACTACTGGAGGATGGAGAGTGGGATGGATGGCTATGGAGCATCAACATATAATGAGTGGATTAGCCCAAAAGAAGAGGCAGCTGAGGATTGTAGGGGCAGGAAAAAGGGGAAAGGCAAGTAATTAGGGATAGATATATCCTGGGCTCTGGACAGAGAGGGGAGAAGGAGTGTTGGGGCCTTCTTTAGGAGCCAGCAGCTGGATGTTCCCAAGCCCTACTCACGTGGATGAGAAACAGCGTCATCTCAAGCTCAGCGATGCGTCGGCCCAGGCACTGCCGTGTACCCCAGCCAAACCCCAGGTTCCGGAAGTAGGTGATGTCCCTGTCTTTGCTCAGCCATCGGGTTGGGTCAAAACAGTCCGGGTTGGAGAAGAAGGTGGGGTCCCGACCCATGGCAAAGGTAGCTACCTGCACAAGTGTCTAGGGCAAGGTGGACGGAGGCCTGAGTAGTGTGACAGCCAGCTTCCCCCTCCCCTACTCTCTGTTCCCCACACCCACGTCCCAGAATGGCTGCCCAGAGGCCCAGGGTATAACCTAGAACAAGGCCCTGGCCTTCCCTGAGCCTCACCCACCAAATAGGGATAGTATCCCTGGCCCCAAGTCCATTAGGATCCTGGGATGGCTGAAGACAAAAGGCTACGTGTGGCCCGAGGGATTGTCTTCAGCTCCAGAGGGCTCCCTGAGACCCAGGCCACGTGTGGTCTCTTCCTTCTAACCCAGGACTCCAGCAGCACTCCGAAAGTTACTCCTTATGGTGCTACCACCCTTGCCCCTCATTCAAACTCAGGCTTCTGCTGCTGAAGTCCCCACCAGGGTCCCAACTCCAGGGAGAAAGGCAGGACAGATACCCATCACCTCCCTCTGTCTGCAATTGCACAGTCTCCCCCAGCCCCCTCTCTCTAACTGGCAGAGCCTACAGCAACCCCCACTCCGACTCCCACTGCACCTACCTTGGCAGGAATCTTGTAATCTTGAATAACCACATCATTTACAAGATATCTCTGCACGGTCACAGAGATGGGGTGGAGTCTGTGGGAGGAGGGCACTCAGGCTGACAGCCTTGAAACTTGGACAGCAGTTATGCCCCCACCCCTTCACCCAGCATGGCATCCCAGCCCAGCTGCAGCACCCAAAGTATCTGGAGACAGGATCTGGACTCTATTTTCTCCTCTCCATTCCCAGCTGTCTCCCCCAGACCTCTCATTTCCTGCTACCAATCTCCTCCACCAGCCTGTCCTTGTAACCCTTTCACCTGGCACTGCTCTGGCCCTGCCCTGGGGTTTCGGCAGGGGGCACAGTTGAATATGGACTTGCCTCAGCGTCTCCTTGATGCTGGCTTTGAGGAGTGGAACCAACTTGAGCATCATGTGCATGTCTCCATTGGCCTGGCGCCGGGCAGCCAGGACCTCTGCCCGCAGTGCCTCTTGCAACTTTAGGTTGCGGGCCATCTCATACAGGTTCCACTGCAGTGTCATGGATGTCTAGCAGGGGCCAGGGTGCAGAAGACCAGGAGGGTCTGTCACTCTTGGGGCTCTTTGAAGTCCATGACCCAGGCTAAAATTTCCTTTCCAACCAACTGCCTGTACCCTCCTCCCAGATTCCAAACACCACCATCAGCAAAAGCAAAGCATAATTCAAAAGACAAAGGCACAAGAAACCCTTCTCCCTGCGCATGCAAGGGATGTTTGGGATACCACTTGTCCCTTCCCTCATTGCTCATGTCACTGGAACCTATCCTACACAGCCACTGCTACATCCTAAAGAACTTAAAAAAAAAAAAAAAAAAAACAGAAAGCCAAACCCATTGCCATCAAGTCAATTTGGACCCATAGTGACCCCATTGGGTTTCCAAGGCTGTAAATCTTTACAGAAGTAGATTGCCTCATCTTCCTCCTGTGGAGCAACTGGTGGGTTTGAACCTCTGACCTTCTGGTTAGCAACCAAATGCCTTACCCACTACGCCACCAGGCCTTCTTCAAAGAACTCCAGGGACCTTTAAAGACCAAATCCTATTGCTTTCATGAATGACTTTCTTGAATGACTGCCATTCCTTTAGAATGCCTTATTAAACAACCACCCCTCCCTGTATCATCATAGCTTAAAATCAACCTCAAAGATACTGGACCAGAACCACCAGACCTGTTTTCTATTAGTGTTGCAATTAGCATGTGGCATGCACCAAGATTAACCAGTTCATCTCAAGATTAGCCAGAAGTTATGATCTTGAGTCCTTTGCTGGAGGTATGAGTGACCCTAACCAAATCCCACAGTTGTCCCAGATTTCTCAATGTTGACAAACTAAGCCCATTTGGGACTCCAGCCTGTGACAGCACTCCCTCCTGGGAAAAGAGGGTGGAACATGGATTGTTGATACATTATCTTACCAAAGGTCGCTTTTTTGTCCAAAAGCCTTGGATGTCCTCCTTCTTCTGAGCAGAGGCAATAATGAGAAAATGTCACCAAGTCACATCCTAACTTAAAGTTCTTGCCTGGACACCAGATGAAGTCCAGAGGTTCTGGCCTGACCCACAAGGTCCCTCAACACCTGGTCCTTGCCTGCTGCTCCTCCACTCCCATCTCTCACCTCTCAGCAACATGCACCTTATGCTCTAGCCACACTGAGCTACATGCAGCTCCCATAGCCCAGAAATCCTCCTAATGCCACCAGGTCTTTCCTCTTCCTGAATCTCTGTGTCCCACCTTGGATGTTGTTGCTGTTATGTGCCATTGAGTCGGATCTGACTCATAGCAGCCCCTCCTTGGGTTTCCGAGGCTGTATTACTACAGAAGTAGATTGCCCAACCTTCAAACCCACCAGCCTTCTAGTTAGCAGTCAAGTGCCTTAGGCGCTACCTTACCAGAGCCACCTTGGAAGCAAGTATATATTCCTTCTTCAAGACTCAGATCAAATGTATTTGTCCAAAGCTGGACACAGAGTTAACTACTCAGGAACTAATTGTTTACTAAGGCAATTAAGTTACTACCTGTGTGACCTTGAGCATGTTACTTAACCTCTCTGTGCATTGGTTTCCTCATCTAAAAAATGAAGACAATAATTAACATAGATTATAGTGTTGTTTGTGAATATTACTTAATATGTGTAAAAACCTTCAATGAGATGGATTGACCCGATAACCTCAACAATGGGTTCAAACACATCAAAGATCGTGGAGTTGGAACAGAATTGGGCAATGTTTCATTCTGTTATACAAAATAAGGTCACTATGAGTCAGAGCCAGTTTGACAGCAACTAACAACAACAACAATGTGTGAAAACTTAGGACCATGCCTGCTATATAGTACATGCTCAATAAATGTACCTAATAAGAATAGCTTATTTGGTGCAGGCATTTTTTGGAGGTCTCTTCTGACAATGAACTAAGTTCATTCACATGGTCTGATACAGACTGATGGCCCTTAGACACTCTTTAAGACTATGGCCCTTAGATACTTTTTAAGCTTGGAACTGAACTTACCCCCTATGGCTCAACTTTTAGCCAAACAATAGACAGGCCTAAAAGGTGAACAATAACACCAGGAGGAACACACTCCTTAAAACAATCAACCAGGGAGGGAGAGGAAGAAGGACAAATAGAAATAGTAAACTCAGGGAGGAAGTGAAAAAGTGTCATTACATCGTGGGGACTACAATCAATGTCACAGAACAAAATGTGTATGAATTGTTGAATGAAAAACCAATTTGCTCTGTAAACTTTCACCCAAATCACCCAAATAAAAAGTTAAAAAAAAAATCCACCTGCAACCTGTCACAGGAACCAACATTCCTCCATTAGAGCATAATATGAATAAATCTATTCATTTCTACTAAAGAAAGCACCTAACCCAGGGAGCTTTGACAACATATGCTTCTCCCTAGTCCTGAAATGTTATTCCTTCTCTCTCCTCCTGGCATCATCCTTCAAGACACAAGTTGGATTTTAGCTCCTGAGCAGCCTCCTCTCTGCCCTGCAAGGTCACACTAGGTCCTCCTCTCCTCTCTGCTTTGCCAGTCCCTAGCCCTAATGGCACAGTGGTTATGTGTTTGGCTACTAACTAAAAGTTGGAGGTTCAAACTCCCAGCTGCTCAGCTGGAGAAAGCTGTGACAGTCTGTGCCGGTAAAGATTACAGCCTTGGAAACCCTATGTGGAAGTTTCAGTCTGTCCTACAGGGTCACTTTGAGTAGGAATCTGCTCAATGGCAATGAGTTATTAGCACAGGTCTCTGTCATCATTGCCCTTCTAACTTGGTGTGGTACTCATCTATTTCCATCACTGGCTCTTCCTGTGAGCAATTTGATATCTTGAATTCTAAGTTGTGTATCTTTAGAGTCTCAGCGCCTAAACCACAATTTTAAGTCATTAAACATTCATGCAAATAAATAACCCTCAAGATCACATGAGAAATCCCTGGGTGGTACAACCAGTTAACGTGCTTGGCTGCTAATGAAAAAGTTGGAGGTTGGAGTCTACCCAGATGTGTCTCAGAGGAAAGGCCTGGTGACCTGTTTCTGACAAGTCATCCACTGAAAACCCTGTGGAATATAGTTGTACTCTGACACTCATGGACTCACCATGAGTCAGAACCTGTCGTTGTTGTTATTTGCCCTCGAGCCAGACCCGACTCATAGGGACCCATCCTTGGGTTTCTGAGGCAATATCACCATAGGAGTAGATTGCCCAACCTTCCTTCCGAGGAGTGGCTGGTGGTTCAAACCACCATGTAGAAATGGGGCCTCACAGCCTATCACTAGTCATTGCCTCTCACAAAACTCAGCCTTCTGGTTAGCAGTCAAGTGCCTTAGGCACTACGCTACCAGAGCTCCTAAACCTACTCAATGCCAACTGGCATATCACCTTAGCATGGGAAAATGTAAGAAATTGGCAAAAGGGATGGTACACAAAGACAGGTAAATTTTGACACTCAAGAAAAGAATTTTTGTGGTATTGGATGCTGCTGTGGAGAGGAGGCGTGAAGGAGATGCCACAGAGTAGAAACCTAGGCATCAGGGGTACTGTAGTGGGTTGAAAACTGACCCTCCAAAAAAGCTGTGTCCATGTCCTAACCCCAGAACATTGGTCCTAAACTCCTTGGGAGATCACAGACTTCTCTGAGGAATAATGGATGCCTTTGACCCTCTTCCTCCAGAAAAATCTAAACATCCCTAGTGTGAGATGATTTGGAAAATAGTCTGCAGATAAGCTAAGAATCTACAGATAAGATCATCGTTGATTACTCAAGTGGACCCTAAACCCAAAGACCAGTGTTCTTAGAAGAGAAGAAGAGAAGAGACAAAGAGAAAAAAGGGCCATGTGAAGACAGACGCAGAGATTGTAGTTATACAGCCACAAGCCAAGGAACAGCCTGGAGCCAACAGAAGCTGGAAGAGGCAAGGAAGGAGTGTCTCCTAGAGTCTTCCAAGGAAATGCAGCCCTGATGGCACCTTGACTTTGAACTTTAGGCCTCTAGAACTAAGAGGGAAGACATTTCTGTTGTTTTTAAGCCATCCGGTTTGTGGTCATTTGCTGTGGCAGCCACAAGATACTAATATAGGTACAATGGAGTACTGAGGTCTGGAAGGAGGAGGATGGGAGATGACAAAAAGGCCCTGAAGAGCAGAGTCCAGGACATACTCCTCTTGCCTCTACTTTGTCTGAGATCCTGCCTTCTTCCCTGGCTCTGAACGAGCGGTGTGTGTCTTCACTCAGATATTAGAGGCTCACGACTGGAAGGACATAGTCCTGCTGCTGGGCTTCCACCAAGTAAGATTCCAGGGGAATCTCTCCTTTTAAAGACTGTAGAAATGGGGCCTCACAGCCTATCACTAGTCATTGCCTCTCACAAAACTCAAAAACCAAGCTCACTGCTGTGGCATCAGCTCTGACTCACAGTGACTCCTCTTTGGGTTTCTGAGGCAGTATCTCTACAGAAATAGATTGTCCAATCTTCCTTCTGAAGAGTGGCTGGGGGGTTTGAACTGGCAGCCTTCTGGTTAGCAGCCAAATGCCTTAGGCACTATGCCACCAGAGCTCCTATTGTTATTGTTAGCTGCCCTCAGTTAGATTCTGACTCATAGCAACTTCATGAGACTGAGTAGAACTGCTCATGGGATTTTCTGGGCTGTAATCTTTAACAGAGTAGATCACCAGGATCTTATGGAGCTGCTGGATGGGTTCAAACTACCAACCTTTCCATTAGCTACCATGACCTTAACTGTTGGGCCACCAGGGCTCAGTAGGATATAGAGACAGGAAGGAGGATATATCACATCTGGGTAGGACCCCGCCCTAAAAACAGGGTTCCAGATGCCAGGGCAGCCTGGTGAGGAGGATCATGTGGACACAAGGGTCAACAGCCATGCCCCTACAGCAACCTCACCGTGTCCACGCCGCCTGCCAGCATCTCAGTGATATTGGCCTTGACGTCTTCAAAGGGCAGCTTGCTATTGCCCAGGAGGCGGTAGAGGATGCCAGGGTAATCGTTGAAGACTCTGTTTTGTCTCAAGTCCCAGTAGAAGTTCTGGGTGTATTGTTCCGCTGGGGTTGGGAAGAAGGAGGAAAGAAAAAAGAGTGAGGTTTCCTGCAGGTTGGAAGGAAACAGCACCAGGAGCTTGAGGATCCTGAAGCTCTGTGCTTCTTAAGCTGCCGTTTCACTGAGCACTTTCTCTGTAGTATCGTCATATCTGCTTTTTCATGTAGTTGTTGACCATAACTCCATAGGGTAAATGATATCACACTCACTTTCTAGATAAGGAGACCAAGGCCCAGACAGGTTAGTCACTAGCCCAAGGTCACATGGGTATAAAAGGCAGAGGTGGAATTTGACTTCAGGTCAAATTCAGGTGAATTTGACTTCAGCATTCACCCCCATCTTCCCAATCTCTCTCACTCAAGTGTTAATCTCTCACCCAAGCCTTAATCTCCTGTTACACATTGGCCCTTAACCCCCTAGGGATCATGGACCCCTTTGAGGAATTATGGACGCTATTGATCCTCTTTCTCCAGAAAAATCTAATCATCCTAACAGCCAGCACCAGGCCATCATTGTCAGGGGTTCTGTGACCCTCCTGACACCCATCCCAACCCACTAGGAATCAGGTTACCTATGTGGGCATGTCAGTGCTATTGGCATAAACCTATTGCCATTGAGTCAATTCCAACTCATAGTGACCCTATAAGACAGAATAGGACTTCCCCATAAGGTTTCCAAGGCTTTAAATCCTTAGGGGAGCAGATTACCAGATCTTTCTTCCACAAAGTAGCTAGTGGTTTCAAACTGCCCACCTTTCAGTTAGCAGCTGAGTACTTAACCACTGTGTCACCATAATACAGGACAAAGAGGCAGGCCCAAGCCTGGGCCCTCTAGGTGGCTTATTCTGTCTCTACCAGGCCAGAGGTAGACATTATTCCTCTGCTCCCCATACATGGCTGTCCAGAGGAGCCCTTACCTTTGTTGAAAATTACGTCCCATGCAGCCACGTGGTCCCTCCAGGTCTTGGTCCTGAGCAGGCGGAACAGATCTGGGGGGAGGCTGAGCATGGGGACGCTGGTGTGGAACATCTGGTATACGGCATTAATGAATCTCTGGGCCTCAGGGTCCACCACCTCCTGTAACATTCCCAGGCGCTCCCCAAATACGACGTTCGTGATGGCTGTGGAGGGAAGCAGAGGCTGCGGAGCCTTCCACCTTGATCACCATGGAGCCTCACCTCCCAGAGATTCCCAACCCCTCCACTCCCACCCCCAGCTTGTGCACGTACACACATAACACATGTACACATGACACATGTACACATGACACATGTATACACTACTGTGATGCATGAAAAACATACAATACTCACAGCATGCACGCAACACCTATTCTCAGTCTCCTTCCATAAAGCAACTGACGCTACGGTCCCAAAGGGCTAAAAGGCAGGACTGATGACAGCTGCATTTCTGGCAACCACCCAGGCCCTTTAGCAGGACATGTGGAAGACCCTGGGAAGGGACCACTTGGGTGGGAAGCAGGGTCTCCAGCAGAGCCAGGAGAAAGTCCAGGCCAGGATAACACTGCTACCCTCACCCTTCCAGCAGCACCCCCAAGCAGCCTCTGGGCTTTCCTCCTGGGAAGAGAGATTCCTTTCTGTAAATGACTGGATTGGCTACTTCCTGAAACAGGTCACATGGCTAGGCCTAAGAAGTCACAACAAGCTTAAGATTTTCTCAAATATCCTGCCAGGTGCAAGTCCCTTACACTCAAAGGCAAAGCGGAAGAGGTCATCACTGATGTCCCCTGAGTATTTCCCAGAGCCCTGCTGATTGATGCGCCTGTGCAGGAGGCTGACGAAGTCCTGAGATACTGTGTTCAGCAGGGGCACGAAGTTCTTTATGGACTCCAAAGCCATCAACTCCTGGTTCAGGACTATCCGGTCTTTCTTCCAGTCTCCCGACTTCCTGAGAAGACATGGGCCCATGGGCCATCATGGTCACAGACTGTAGGCCTGGCAAGCACAGAAGAGGCTCTCCTACGATGCTAAGGCTTAGCTCTGAGTGTCCAGCACTCATATGAGGGTCCCCACCACACCTAATCCCAATACCTTCTGCCCCTCTCCTGCTCCCTGCTCCTACCCTTCCTGGAAGAGGAGACAGGAACAAAGACATGGTGAAAGAACAAAACCCTGAGCTCCCGCCACTTCCCCCCTTTGCTCCTGCTGCTGCTGCAAACCAGAAACTCACCTTATAACTTTTAGCAAATGTTCAGGCCCACCAGTCTTTACTTGAGCTGCCAGGCTTGCTTTCCACGTCACTTCCCCTTCTGCCTGGGCGATGCTTACCCTCTGCTACACAAAGGCCCCTCTGTCACCTTTTATTACCTACCTCTCCTCCTCGGTACCCTGCATGCTCTCCTATGCATTTTAGTGCAAGGGTTTACTTGGGCTAATCATAATCCTCTGTTTGTTGTCTTGAAAATTGATCCATACAATGCCTCTTTGGTTATTATGTTTTTTTTTTTTTTTTTATTGGTAGTGGTGATCATAAGAATGTTATTTTAAACTCTCCACCTAACAGGAAAAGTAGGAACTTACAATATCTTAATTTGCCTTCCTGGTCCTCCTCCCTCCTACCTACTGCCTCCCCATCTAAGGCAGCCTCCACCTGTATCTCTTGCTTTCTTTTGTGGATGGTATTACCTGATCTACTTTTATTTCTAAAAATAAACATGTTTCTAAAACATACTTTTAAAAAATATACACTTTTTTTTTTTTTTACTTCTTAAAAAAGCTGTCATGCTTCTAGGGACTTCCATTTGTTACTCAATTTTATATTTCTAGTTGTCATCCATGTTGTTGTGGAGTCCATTCACTTTGACAGGCCACACCATGCTTTACTCACTTATGCTCCAGCTGAGAATTTAGGTGTCTTCTTGACTTTTGCTATGACAAACAACATTCCTGCAAACATTCCAGCACACGTCCATTGGGGCAAATGTGCAAGAATTTCTTTAGAGTATATCCTTGAGAGGAGCTCTGGTAGCATAGTGCCTAAGGCACTTGACTGCTAACCAGAAGGCTGGCAGTTCAAACCCACCAGCCACTCCTCAGAAGGAAGGTTGGGCAATCTACTTCCTTAGGGATACCGCCTCAGAAACCCAAGGAAGGGTCACTATGAGTCAGGTCCGACTCGACGGCACATAACAACAACATATCCTTGAGAGTAGATCTCTGGGTCATAGGTGTGTGAGCATGCAACTTTAGAAAACAATGTCCAACCATTTTCCAAAGTGGTGGCACCAGTTTACACTCCTACTAGTAGTATACTGGGAATCCCTGGGTGATACAAACAGTTGACACACTCAGCTGCTAACTGAAAGGTTTGGAAGTATGAGTCCACCCAGAAGTACCTTGGAAGAAAAGCCAGCAGTTTACTTCCCAAAAAATCAGCCATTTAAAGCCCTGTGGACCACAATTCTACTCTGATACACATGGGGTTGCTATGAGTCATAGTCAACTCACCAGCAACTGGTGGCTGTAATGTATAAGAGTTCCAGTTTCTCCACATCCTGCCAGCACTTGATGTGGTCACATCTTAAAATGTTGATGAGCAATTTAGTGGAAAAATGATATCCACTATGCTTAAATACATTGATTTGTCCATGTTTCTCCTGCCTCTTTAAACTATGAGGGACTCAAAGCGGCAGGGCCCTGCCTTACTTGTTATTGTATCCCCAGCCCTGGCACAAGGCTGAACATGTAGTAGGTTCTCGGTGAGATGAAACTTAAGGAATGGACCAATAAATGAGAACTTTGCCAGGTCTTATCTTATGCATTAATATCTTCAGCTTCACCAATTCCTTGAAGGTTAGTGGGCAGTTTATCATCCCCATCACTGTTTTATGGAGGCAAGAAGATAATAGGGATTTAGCTGGAGGCCCCAGTTAGAAAGGGCAGGGACAAGACTGGACCCTGACCCTCACCCCCAGGCTCTGCCCTCCCCTCATCTCTATCATCCCCTGGGAGATGGCCCAGAACTCACTTGAGCAGGACCCCAACAGGTTTCTTGTAATGCTGGTGGTAGGCAACCCAGGGTGGGATTTGGTAGCGTTCTGGACTAGGACCCTCAGACTTAAAGAGAATGGCCACATCTTTAGGATCAATGATAAAAACAGAGTCCAAGGTGCCAAGCTTCTCCCTGGAGGGTTAGAAAAGAAGGAATGTGTCATAAAGACCCGAGAAAAGCCATGGAGATCCTGGGCAATGGTCTCAGCAGGACCATGTGCTGGTTAAAAGCACATGCTCCAGAGTCAGAGGGCCTGGATCTGGCTCCTGGTTCACAGCTTACTTGCTGTGTGACCTGAGGCAAGTTCCTTAACCTCTCTGAGTCTCTGTTTCCTTTCCAGTAACATGAAAGTAAATATAGTACCTATCTCACAAAGCTGCTGAAGGACAGAATGATATGATATAAACGTGATGATATAGATGATAATGATATAGACATGATGCTTCTTAAAGACTCTATAAGTAACAGCTTTATTATCAACTTTATCATAGTTGCTGCAGGATCAGCCCCGCTCCAGAGTCTTCCTTGGACTTTCAAGTCCTCCATCCTACACCTGCTCATCCTGTGTCCTCACTCTCCACACTGGCCCCCACTATCCACCCCTGTAGAGCTTAGAAATTTAGCATACTTGGCATGTCATCACTGGAGTGAACTCCATGCACTATGGAAGAATACCATGTAGCTCACCAGATAGTCCACCTACCAGACCAGCCAACCCTTCTAGACTCTTGGATTGAAATTCTGGAAGCAATCTCCCTGACCCCAAGAGTCAGACACAGGACAAACATGAAACTTTTAACATGAAACTACGGTAAAATATCAGATGCTATGTACAGATAGGCCTGACAAAGTGTTTTGCAAGACAGTCTCTATTAAAACACAAATGTTGTGAAACAACAGAAAATTCCACTTCAAGCTTGCATCTACCTTTTGCATAAGAAAATTAATTCAAGATATACTTTAAGGCAAAATAGCAAGATATAAAAACACACAGGTATAAGCCAAGTGTGTATGTGCATGTGTGTGTGTGTGTGTGTGTAAGAGCAAGTGCCACATTACCCACTGACTCATAAAGCCTTGGCCTGCTTTCCCAAGCCCCTCAGGTTCTCGTTTATCCTGGCTTCCCAGAAAGTCACGTAATTGTCTGATCACCACACGTCCTCACATCATTAACCTATTCTACCCTCCACACCCACTCCAGCTCCTGCAAAATCCTTGAACTGCTATCATTATTATCAACTCCACACTCCACATTTGGAAATCTAGTCCCAGGGGATGAACTGACAATTGGGCAACGGTGCCTGAGAGAAAAGGATGTTTAGGCCAACAGTGCATCTACTAGCAAAAAAAAAAAAAAAAATGAGAGGGGGCTGAACCTTGGCTTTAAAGAACTGGCTGGAAAAATAAGGCATATCCATACTATGGAATACTATCCTTCCTTTTAAAATGATATTAAGAAAGGAAGAAAACAAATCATCAGTCTATTGTGGGACAACACCAAACAGCACATATAATACGTTCACATTCTTTTTTTTTTTTTAATTTTTATTGTGATTTGGGTAAAACTTTACAAAGCAAATTCATTTTCCATACAGCAGCTCACATACACTTTGTCTCGTGACATTGACTGCAATTTCCCACAATGCAACAGCTTCCCTCCCACTTCCTCCCCATAGTTACCTCTTCCCTGTGTCCTTCCCTCCCATGCACTCCTGCCCCCCTTGCACTGCCTCCCTGTACATACACAGCCCCTCTATTCTCCCAGGATTGATCTCTCCAAGGAGTCTATTTACCTAATGTAAATGTTCAACTCATATGCCTGTCTTTTGTTTGGCTGGAAGCCACAGGAGTGGGTTCAATTCCAGACTTGAAGGACAGCTAGAACCACAGTCTCAGTGGTTCTATCAGTATGTTCACATTCTTGATGGAAATTATACTTGACTTAAATTCTTCATTTGCATTTGTCTACATTTTCTAAATAGTTCTATAAACCAAAATCCAAATTCACTGCCATCGAGTCATATCCAACTCATAACGACCCCTCCTTGGGTTTCTGAGGCAGTATCACTACAGAAGTAGATTGCCCACCCTTCTTTCCAAGAAGTGGCTGGTGGGTTTGAACCACCAGCCTTCTGGTTAGCAGTCAAATGCCTTAGGCACTACGCTACCAGAGCTCCTAAAATTGTTCTATAAGAACAGGAAGAAGTTTTGTATTGATAAAAAGCCTACAAAAGTTGTATTTAAATTCTTCCCATTTACCCAGAAGTTTATCATTTTCCATGCTATGAGTTCAGCGCTGTGATAGACAGGGACTAGAAATCAAACAATTTGGGTTCCGGCTCTGGCTTTGCCCTGCTGAGCTTTATGATCTTGGTAAGACCCTTCTCCTCCCTGGGTTTCAGTTTTCCCACCATAAGATGGAGATAGGAGTCCCTGGGTGGTGCAAATATTTAACATGCACAACTGCAAACCAAAGGTTGGAGGCTTAAGTTCACCTGGAGACACCTTGGAAGAAAGACCTGCTGATCTACTCTGAAAAATCACCCATAAAAACCCTATGGAGCACAGCTGGACTCTGACACCCAGGGGGTCTCCATGGGTTGGAGTCAATTCAACAGTCACTGGTTAATATGAGGATAACAACACCAATATCAGGAGCTCTGGTGGCGTAGTGCCTAAGGCACTTGACTGCTAACCAGAAGGCTGGCAGTTCAAACCCACCAGCCACTCCTCAGAAGAAGATGAGGCAATCTACTTTCATAGTGATACTGCCTCGGAAACCCAAGGAGGGGTCGCTATGAGTCGGGTCCGACTCGATGGCACATAACAACAACACTACCACCAATATCAAGGACATGTTGCAAGGCTAAGATGGAAGTGACCCAGAAAACAGGAAGGGACTGGATAAAATGAAAAGTCATTCTTGTTCCTACTTGGGTGAGGGATAGGAATTGGGGAAGGAAGATGAGGAGAGGAAGCAGAGCATGGGAGAAAGATTATCATAAAGTGAGTTTGGGGACAGAGGCATCCACAGACCTAGGAGATGCAGAGAGGGGAGAGAGGGAAAGACATGGCAACAACCTTCTCTCAAGCCCAAGCACTCAGCCACCCACATTCCCAGACCCTCCTACCCTCTCATTACACCCCCTCATTCCGCCCCCTCATTCCGCCCCCTCTTCCCACACCCTCCACCACCCTCACTTCCACCAGTGTAAAAGACTGTAGTTTAGACTTCAGAAGGAATTGTGGGTGAAGGAGAGTGATCCTGAGGAATGGGCAGCTAAACCCAACGCAAACAAGCTGCCCTTCTACCCTAGCCCACCTCATGCCTGCCCACATTTCATACCTGTGTTCTTTCCCCAGCTCCCTGTACTCTGAATGCTTTCCTGAAGTCCCTTTAGGATTGCGTTGATAAAGCCCCTTTCACTTGAAGCAAAATGCACTGTCCCTCATCTCTCTTCCGTACTCCCATCCCCACCGAACACCTCTGCCACCTCCTGTCCTTCTCAACTTGCTCTCAGAAGAGAACCCAAGTGTGGCCCAAAGGAGAGCCACCTGGAAATTGCTAAAACAGGAAGGAATGAGACCTCCCTGCCAGAATAGCTCCCAGTTCATAGGCCTGGGGCTCAGAGGCCAAGAGACCAAAGGCCTCTCCTTAAGAAGAAACAAGGTAAGTGGTTGGGACAAGGTCAGATCGGCCTCTCTGAAACAGCTCCCAAAGCTACTGTGAATCCGGCACAGCAGTGAGAGACAATGTTAGCACTTCAGCAAGACGGCGATCTAGCAACGTGACCAGGCAAGAAACCTAACCTCTCTGAGCTCCAGTCTCCTCTTGATCATGCAGGTAATAAAAATCTCTTACAAGATGTCCCAAGGATAGCAGATGTCTGGCAGACATCGAGCAGTACTTGTTCTCTTACCACCCCCAAAAAGGTGTAAAGGGTGTGGGGCCTGGGGAGGGTTGAGACTGGGGGCTGGGAACTGACCCCACAGTCTGAGAAGCCTTTCCTCTCTCCTGCCACCTTCCCAGGCCTGGAAGAGATCAAATCAGGAGGACAAGGAGCCTAGAATGGAAGAGCCACTATTTGGGCAGAGAATAGCACAGCAGGAGGAGCCAGGCCCCTCGGCTGCCCAATTCTGCTGGCGCCCACCTTCTGCCAGGCTTACCTGTAAATAGGGCCAAATTTCTGGAAATTCTGGATGTTACGATAATGGAGTCCATGTATGCCATTCTCCCTCCAGAAATGGTACAAGTTCAGCCAGCCATTGTCACCAGGAGAAGGAATTTCACTGTAGGGGCGAGGGCTGCGAGCAAAGCTGCTGCTGGCTCTTTCTTCAGTGGACACCCTGGGATGCCCCGGGCCCTCCCGCAGGGCACTCAGGAAGGGCTGGCAGCCTTTAACCAGGACTGAGCGTGAAGGGAGCCCCCTGGCCAGCATACTGTCCCCAAAACCACTACTGTGTTTGCTACACTGCAGCAGGGCCTGCTGGGACAACCCAGCCCTGGGGCCCCTGGGCCAAGTTTATAAGCCCAGCTCAAGGCTAAGCAAAGAGCTGTGAGGCGCTTGGCCTCCCTCCTCCTCCCGCTGACTCCAGTTCACACAAGGCCCCTCCCAGACTGGGGTAACAAGGCTCACGGGCTACTCCAAGCACTAGGAGACTCTTCCATCTCTGTCCTTGGTGCCGCCCTAGCAGGCCCCTGAGATGCCTGTCTATGTCCCTGCCCTGGCTGGGCTGCCTCTGGCTCCTGAAGTGAGAACCAGCCACAGGATGGCTTCTGTCAGGATGTGTGGAGCCTCTGGGGCTTGGGGGGTAATGAGGGGCCAAGAGAAGGTCAGAGCCACCTTGCCAGTTTGGGAGCAGCACATATCTTCGTGTAACCCCACTATTTAGAAGTTAGATTATAAACTGTTTGTATAGTTACTGATTTTTAAAGTTCTGTTTTTTTCTTCTTGTGGAAAAAAATAATAACACTCTACATTTTATGAAAATTTTGTAATTGGCAGATATTGTTACTATTTTTAAAGATGCAATTTTCAATAATAATAATAAGCTAAATTGCAGTCATAATTTTCTCATTGTAGAACTCTGAGGAAAAGGATAAACAGAAAAAAAAAAAAAAAAAGAAATCTCAAGTCTTTCATGTTGATTGAAAGAAGCCACACACAAAAGAGTACGTGCTATTGAATTTCATTTTTATGAAGTTCAAGAATGATCAAAATTAGTTTATAGTGTTAGAAGTGGTTTCCTTGTGGGGAAATGACTGGGAGGGGACACAAGCAAACTTTTTGGGTGCTAGAATTGTACTCTGCCTTGCTCTGTCTACTTACATCTGTAAAAATTCACTAAACTCTATACACTTACAACTTCTGCATTTTATCAAATGTAAGTTATATATCAATAAAATACATTTTTTAATTCTATATATTTTTCTAAAAGATTGCTTTACCTACATGTAAAGAAAAGACATGTCTTTACAAGGAGGACACTGACTCTCGAGGGCTTAGGACCATAGTCTAGGGAGACATCTAGGTCAATCAGCATAACATAGCCCATAAGTCTGCAGTCTGCAGTATGGATTACATCTCAACATAAAGAAAGTGAAAATCCTCACAACTGGACCAAGAAGCAGCATCATGATAAACGGAGAAAAGACTGAAGTTGTCAAAGATTTCATATTACTTGGATCCACAATCAACACCAATGGAAGCAGCAGGCAAGAAATCAGACAACATATTGCACTGGGCAAATCTGCTATAAAAGACCTCTTTAAAGTGCTGAAGAGCAAAGATTTCTCTTTGAAGACTAAGGTGTACCTAACCCAAGCCATGGTATTTTCAATCGCCTCGTATCTATGCGAAAGGTGGACAATGAATAAGGAAGACTGAAGAAGAGCAAAGATTCCATAGTTGAATCCTGATCAAAAGGAAGAAAATACAGAACAGAATTCTCAAGGACTCTAGACTTTCTGGAACCATGGAGGCTAGATGAACCCCTTAAACTATTGACCTTTACACCAAGAATACTCCCTGAAGTCATCTTAAAATTGAAAAATAGTTTAGCTTAACTAGTATAAAAGCTCTGCCTTGAGCATATGTTCTTCTAAGAACTATGCATGTGGGATCAAATTGACAACAGTAACTCAAGACATTAGACAGGATGTTAGCAGGCAGGGGGTTTATGTTAATGAGGGAAGAACAACTCAGAAAAGGAGAATAAGAATAAGAAGGGCTCCACAATGCAAAGCATGTAATCAGTGTCACTAAATTGTACAGGTAGAAACAGTTGAACTGGTGTATGTTTCACTATGTATATTCTCAAGAACAACAACAAAATAAATAAAATTTAGAAGGGAAAAAAAAAACAACAGTAGGCATCCAGGGCTGGGCCGCCCAGGCACAAACTCCACAGTTTGCTCTTTGGGAGATTTGTTACGAATTGTGTCCCTCAAAAACATGTGCTGGAATTCTCACCCCTATACCTGTGGATGTAATCCTGTTTGGAAATAGGGTTTCTTTTTTATGTTAATGAGTCCATACCAGTATAGGGTGTGCTCTAAAGCTAATCACTTCCAAGTTACAAAAAGAGCAGATTAGACACTGGTACAGTGAATTACTCAATATGGGAGTTCTGGTAGCATAGTGGCTAAAGCACTTGACTGCTAACCAGAAGGCTGGTGGTTCAAACCCACCAGCCACTCCTCGGAAGGAAGGTTGGGCATTCCTACTTCCGCAGTGATACTGCCTCGGAAACCCAAGGAGGGGTCGCTATGAGTTGGGGCCAACTCGACGGCACATAACAACATAACAACAACAAGCCATAGTCTTTGTAACTCCCACCAAATCACTGGTTGGGACTATGCAAATGTGAGGTGTTTGTGGCCCACCAAGGGGATTGGATAGCTTGCTAATAATGTAAATAAGATGCATGGCACTCTTGTAGGGATGGGACCATGCAAAACAGAATTCTCACAGTTTAGGAAGCTTTAAGTCTGAAATCAGTCTGAAACTGGCTCTAGGGGAAATTTCCTGTCTCGGTTGGCTCTAGAGGAAGGTCCTTGTCCTCTCAGCTTGTTTCCTGGTTCCTTGGCGATCTCCATGTGGTTTGGCATCTATCTTCCCCTATCTCTGCTTGCTTAGTCTACTTCTTTTGTATCTTGTAAGAGACTTAAAGATTTAAAGTATACCCTACACTAATCCTGCCTTGTTAATGTAACAAAGACAGCCTATTCCCAATTGGGATTATAATCACAGGCATAGAGGTTAAGACTTACAACACATATTTTTGGAAGACACAATTCAATCCATAACAATTGCCAAATGATTTTTCATCACCCTTAACAGAAACTCTATGTCCCTTAAGCAATAACTTCCCGTATCACCCTCCCCACAATTCCGGGTATCCACTAATAAATTTTGTCTGTATGCATTTGCCTATTTGACACCATTCATATAATTGGGGTCATAAAATATTTGACCTGTTGTGACTGACTTAAGGAACACTGGTGGTGCAGTGGTTAAGTGCTTCACTGCTAACCAACAGTCGACAGTTTAAATCCATCAGCTGCTCCAGGAGAGAAAGATGTGGCAATCTGCTTCCATAAAGATTATAGCCTTGAAAACCCTGTGGGGAAGTTTGACTCTGGGGAATTGACTCCAGGGCAACAGGTTTGGTTTTTGTGTCTGGCCTATTTCACTCAGTACAATGTTTTCAAGGTTCATCCATATCAAATAGCATATATCAGAACTCCATTTCTCTTTATGGCTGAATAATACTCCATAGTGTATAAACACAACATTTTGTTTGTACATTCATCTGCCAAAGGATATAGAGGTTGTTTCCACATTTTGGTTATTATGAATAATGCTACAAAGAACATTGGTATACTATGTCTGTTTGAGTTGCTGATTTCAAATCTTTTGGGTATACTCCTAGGAGTAGAATTGCTAAGGAGCTCTGGTAGTGCTGTGGTTAAGGCACTGGGCTGATAACATAATGGTTCAAATCCACCAGCCACTCTGCTGAAGAAAGATAAGGCAATCTGTTTCCATAAAGATTTACAGCCTTGGAAACCCTATGGGGGTTGCTATGACTATATTGGAAGAATTATGACTATGTTGCTATGACTATGTTGGATGAATTCTATGGCAGTGGGTTTTTATGGTAATTTTGCATTTAACTTTTTGAAGAACCGCCAAGCTTCACAGCAGCTGCACCATTTCATATTCTCACCAACAATGAATGGGGAGGGTTCCGATTCCTCCACATTCTCACCAACACTCATTAGTTTCCATTTTTCTGATAATTGCCATCTGTCTTAATTTCCTAGAAATTTGTCTTCTCACCATTTAGGAGGTTAGATCCAAATTCAGCACATCAAATCTAAGGGAAATCTCACTCTCTCTTAGTTAGCTCTAGTGGAAGATCCTTGTCTCTTTCAGCTCCTGGAGCCCGTGCATTCCTTGGCTTCTTGACAATCCTCACATGGCATCTGCCTTCCCCATTTGTGTGTGCCTCTCTATCTCTATGCTATATCTCTATGTGTCTATTATGCTGCTCTTCATATAACTCAGAAGTGATTAGGTTTAGGATCCACCCTACAATGGATTACATCACATTGGATTGCATTATGGAAAGCGATTCCATTACAGTAAATTACATTACATCCACAGGTATAGGGGTAGAATTCCAGTACATTCCATAGGGAGGAGGATACAATTCAATCCATAATACTTTTGTGCACAAATTCCTGGAAATTTTTTTTTATATAATTGATTTAATAATTTCTCCCTTCCATTTTCTCTGTTCTCTTATTCCTGCAACTACTATATTATTCATATATTGAACTTCCTGAATTTATCCTTTATTTTTTTTTCTTTCCTCTCCCATTATCCATCTCTTTGTCTTTTCATTCCACATAATGAGAAAGTGCCTACCTCGGCTTTCAGCTCCTCCGTGGCAAGTGTTATTTCCATTAAATTTCCAAAAGCTCTTTTGTGTCCGGATGTGGACATAGAATTTCTCTTAACTCTCCAAAGATATTATTCATAGGTTTTTGGGTTTATTTCCGATTTTCTTTGGCTCTCTGCACTTTTTCCATTTCCTCTGAGCTTATTTTTCTGCTTATTTTGATTTCTGCCTTTCATGTTAGAAATTTCCTCAAATGCCTGCTGATTTTCAACAGTCCATTTAAATGGACTCAGGGCCCAAAGAGCTAGTCAGGGTTTGGAGCAGGTGGACAGGGCTTCTCCAGCCACAGCTTCAGGGCAGATGCCCAATGTCAGTAGCTATACACATTTTCACTGGAACTGGTCATTTTCCCTGAAGAAGAGTCTTATAAATTCCCCACAGGGACCTCTTTCTGGCTTCACTGTGGCTGGTGTCCTTGATTCCAAACACTCATTGGCTCAAAGTCTCCGGAGAGCAAATCTCACCACCTTTACCTAGAAGCCTCCAGGTGTTCTATGCACCACAATTCTGTGGGTGCCTATATTTTCACCAACATTGTCACAAGCATGAGGCAGTAATGAAGCATTTAATGGTGGTTCAGTGGTAGAATTCTTGCTTTCCATGTGGGAGACTGCAAAAACGACAAGGAGGCCACATGTTCTGACCTCCTCTAACCCTACAAGGGGAAGGCAGGATTACCAGCAGTAACCCAAGGCCTATTACTGCCAGGCCAGACATGTTGCCTCCCTCCAGTCCTTTCTCCAACCGTTCCTCCCAGAGCACCCACCACCTCTCTCCTGGGTTCGATAATTCACTGCAGTGGCCACACAGAACTCACAGATTAAAGGGTTTATTAGGGAAGCACCAGGCTACAACTCAAGTTCAGGAAGAACGCTCAGTCTCTCTCTCAGCCCACCGTCCCTCAGCCAAGAGTCTCTCACAGTCTCTTTCTCAGCAGTGCTGGTCCCTCGGCGTCTCACTCAGTGATGCGTGTCTCTTGTGTCTCTTTCCCAGCAGCACGTGTCTCTTTCAGGGGTGCGTGTCTCTTTCAGCAGCACGTCTTCCTCAACCAGCAGTCAGAGAGAGTTCTGCCTCCAGGAGGCCTCCTTTTGAGCCTGGAAGGGTGGTCAAACTAGCCAATCACAGCATCAGAACTCTAAGCACGTGAGAGAGAGTGGGAACTTCCCAGAACATTGTATTGTGCCACGCCCAACAGAAATAACCCAGGTGGGCGACTTTAAAATCAGGATCTCCTCCGTAGCTAATAGCAATTCCCACCTTAGAGTTTACAAAGACTTATGGGTAGAAAAGCCACACTAAGTAATTTACTACACCGCAGAGACCCACATTCGATTCCTGGCCAGTGCACCTCATTCACAGCTACCACCCCTCCATCAGTGGAGGTATGTGGCTGTGATGCTAAACAGGTTTCAGTGGAGCTTCCAGACTAAAATAGAGTAGGAAGAAAGGCCTAGCAACCTACTTCCAAGAATCAGCCAATTAAAACCAATGGTCCGGTCTGCAACTGTTCATGGGGATGTTACAGGACCAAGAAAACAAAACTCACTGTCATTGAGTTGATTCTGACTTATGACAACCACCAGTAGGTTTCCAAGGCCATAAATATTTACAGAAGCACACTGTCTCATCTTTCTTTCTACAGAGTGGCTAGTGGGTTTAAACTACTGACCTTTTGGTTAGCAGCCAAATGCCTTAACCACAAGGTTCCTATTGTAGGACCAAGCAGTGTGCTTAGTAACATTGTACATGGGGTTGCCATGAGTCAGGAGCCAATTCAACACTAACTATCTCATATAAAAGCTACATCACATCAATAGTGGGAGAACAGAAAGGCAGTGTTTGCACAGGGAGATAACTCAGGGGGCAGGAGTGCATGAGAGGGTAAGACACAGGGAAGAGGTAACAATTATGGAAGGAAGTGGGAAGAGAGCTGTTACATTGTGGGGAATTGCACTCAATGTCATGAAACAAAATGTGTATGAACTGCTGTATAGAAAATGAATTTGCTCTGTAAACTTTCACCCAAATCACAATAAAAAAAAAAATTAAAATGTAATAGTAACATAGAACCCATACACTTGTACCTCCAAAAGTTACAGATTTTCTGGGATGGTCATCCTAGTTCAGGTCCCTCTCTCTACAAGGGGTTCTCAGAGACATCATCCACCAAGTGCTTCATCTCCTGGCTGTGACCTGCCTCAGCTCAGCCATCAAAAAGGCCTGCCTGGCCTAGGCTTGCAAGTTTGGAGCAGGAACAGAGGGGATATTGAGTCTTCTCATTCCCAGACGAGCCAGTGGTTTTGTCCTGTCTCCAAGCCCAGTCTCCAGATTTGCTGGCCATGCTTTGAGCTCCCTGAAATCCTTCTAATAAATACCCTTTTTTGCCACCTAAAAAAAAAACAAAAAAAAAAAACCTTGTAAGAAACAATTGGGTGATGTCACAACAGAACCAACAGAAATTGAAAGGACAATATCAGTATACTATGAAGAACTATACTCCAACAAATTTGAAAATCTAGAAGAAATGGACAGATTTCTAGAAACATGCTACTTACCTAACTAACACAGACTGAAGTAGAGACCTGAAAATCAACAGACCCATAACAAAAGAAGAAATTGAACAGGTCATTACACAATTACCAACAACAACAACAACAAAAAGCCTTGGCCCAGACGGTCTCACTGGAGAATTCTACCAAACATTCGGAGAACTGACACCAGTCCTACTCAGACTATTCCAGAACACAGAAAAGGATGGAATCTTCCCAAATTCATTTTATGAAGCAAACCTAACCTTGATACCAAAACAAGTCAAAGACATCATTAAAAGGAAAACTACAGACCAATATCCCTCATGAATATAGAGGCAAAAATCTTCAACAAAATCCTAGCCAATAGACTCCAACAACATATCCAAAAAATAATACATTATGACTAAGTGGGGTTCATAGCGGGTATGCAAGGATGGTTCAACATTAGAAAAACAATCAACATCATCTATCACATAAATAAAACAAAACAAAAGAACCACATGATCTCATCAATCAATGCAGAAAAAGCATTTGATAAAATCCAACACCTATTCTTAATAATAATAATAAAAACTCTCAGCAAAATAGGAATAGAAGGGAAATTCTTCAACATATTAAAAGGCATATATGCAAAACAAACAGTCAACATTATGCTCAATGGAGAGAGACTAAAACCATTCCCCTTGTGAACAGGAACCAAAGAAGGATGCTCTCTATCACCACATCTGTTCAACATTGTATTGGAAGTCCTAAACCAAACCAAAACCAAACCCACTGCCATCAAGTCAGATATGACTCATAGTGACTCCTCCTTGAGTTTTGAAGTCCTAGCCAGGGCAATAAGGCAAGAAAGGGAAATCAAAGGCATCCAAAGTGGTAATGAAGAAGTAAAACTATCCCTATTTGCTGATTATATGATCCTATACATAGAAAACCCCGGAGACTCAGCAAAAAGAGATTACCTGGAACTAATTGAGAGATTTAGCATAGTGGTGGGACACAAGATAAACATTCAAAAATCATTTGGATTCCTCTACACCAGCAAAGAGATGGCTGGAAAGAAAATAAGGAAATCAATACTATTTACAATAGCTACCAAAAGAAATAAAATACTTGAGAATAAATCTCACTAGGGACACAAAAACCTGTACAAAGAAAACTACAAAACACTACTTCAAGAAACCATAAGAGGTCTACATAAATGGAAGAACATTCCATGCTCATGGATAGGAAGATTAAACATTGTAAAAATGTATATACTATCCAAAGCAATCTATACATTCAATGCAATCCCAATCCAGATCCCATCAACATTCTTTAAGGATATGGGAAAAAGCAATCACTAATTTTATATGTAAAAGAAAGAGGCCTCAGATAAGTAAAGCTCTATTGCAGAAGAAGAACAAAGTAAGAGGTCTCACACTCCCAGATATCAAAAGGTATTATATAGTCATAGTAGTCAAAACAGCTTGATATTAGTACAATGACAGACACATAAACCAGTGAGACAGAATTGAGAACCCAGAAATAGATCCATCAATCTATGGTCAGCTGATTTTTGACAAAGGGCTGAAATCCATTAAATGGGGAAGAGATGGTCTCTTTAACAAATGGTGCTGGCAAAATTGGATATCCATTTGCAGAAAAATGAAACAAGATCTGTACCTCACACCATACACAAAAACTAACTCCAGATGGATCAAAGATTTAAATGTGAAATCTCAAACTATAAAGTTTCTCAAGGAAAAAAATAGGGGCAAATTTAGGGGCCCAAATTTATGGCATAAATGGACTATCAAGCATAACCTAAAATGCAAAAATAGCAGAAGACAAAATAGATGAATTGGACTTTCTAAAAATTAAATTTTTATGTGCTTCAAAAGACCTCTCCAAAAAGCATCAAAAGAGAACCCACAGATTGGGAAAAAATACTGGGCAACAATATATCTGACAAGGGACTTATCTCTAGAATTTATAGAAAAATCCAACACCTCAGCATCAAAAAGACAAACAATCCAATTAAAAAATGGGTGGAAGACATAAATTGACACTTCACCAAAGAGAATATCCAGGCAGCCAACAAACATATGAAGAAAAGTTCACAGTCATTAGTCGTTGTTGTTGTTATGTGCTGTTGAGTCGGACCCGACTCCAGCGACCCCTCCTTGAGTTTCCTAGGCAGTATCACTAAGGAGGTAGATTGCCCAACCTTCCTTCTGAGGAGTGGCTGGTGGGTTTGAACTGCCAGGCTTCTGGTTAGCAGTCAAGTGCCGTAGGCACTATGCTACCAGAGCTCATCAGCCATTGTTGTTGTTGTTGTTGTTGTTTGCTGTTGAGCCGGCCCCAACTCATAGCGACCCCTCCTTGGGTTTCCGAGGCAGTATCACTATGGAAGTAGGATTGCCCAACCTTCCTTCCGAGGAGTGGCT
>NW_006921820.1:3782895-3787843 GCF_000298275.1 Orycteropus afer afer | reverse complement strand
AAAAAAAAAAAAAAAAAGTTGCATAACATCCTGTCAGCTGAATGAGGTTACCTGACCTTATTCTTTTATGTTTGAAACTCCAAAGTTCAGAAGTCAACATGGATGAGGTGAGGTGAGGCCAAGCCAAGTAGGATAAAACCTGAGGGGTATGGGATAGGTGCATTTATTCAATCCCACACCAATAGCCTGAGACAGCCCTGGTCCAGGCATTGGGCTAGGTGATGAATAGAGTGGGGTCCAAGGAACACAGGGGCCCTGTCCTTAGGAAGGTCACAATTGGGAGAGGCAGAGTGGAATATGTGAACACAAGCGAGCCATCAAATGGTTCCAGCCTTCAAAGAGAGGGATGACTCGGGATTTGAGGGCTAAGGCTTGGTGGCTCCCATAGCTGGGGTTGGGAGGGAGATAAGGCCCCTGGAAAGAGGCAAGAAGTTTTTAGAGAAGGCAGCAAAGAAGAGCCAGGAAAGGATTGGAGGAGAGTTGATAATGCTGTCAAATACTGCAGAGGGAAGGGAATGAGAAAAGGCCCTAGCATCTGCATCAGCGGTTCGTTTTGCTTTCCTTTTGAGTTTTTGTGCTGTCTGCATTCCTGTGGCTATACACTGAGGTGCTTTTAAGAAGGATAGGCTAGGGTAGGTTTTGCCTAAGTGAAGAATGGCCATCCACAGCCTGCTGGCTTCGTGCCACCTCCCTAGTCTCCAATACAGCAGTTCAAGGGACAACTCAACACCCATGGAAGGGACTGAGAAAAGATAAAACTTAGAGGAGTGAGGTCACCGTTTGGAATCAAAATAACCAGGTCAAAGATGCCTCTGCCTCTTCTCAGCTGGCGACCTTGAGAAATGAATGTATGTGGCCTCTCTGAGAGCAGTGTCCACCCGGCAGGGTCACCACAGTCAGGAAGCACTGTCTTTGCCCCCAAGCAGGTCTTGAGGCTTCCCTGTGAGGAGTGGGGGAGGGGAGGAAGGAACTGGACAGGACCCAGGTGGGGCACACAGGTCAATCAGGGTGGTTTTCACTTTTCTTCTTTTGGGCAAAATAAGTCTATGTAGTTGAGTGGGAGCTCTGGTGGTGTAGTGCCTAAAGCATTTGGCACTAGAAAGCCGGAGGTTCAAACCCACCAGCCACTCCTTAGAAGGAAGGTTGGGCAATCTACTTCCATAGTGAAACTGCCTAGGAAACCCAAGGAGGAGTCACTATGAGTCAGATCCGACTCAGTAGCAGTGGGTTTTTATAGTTGAATAACCCCTGGGTGGTGCAAACCATTAATGTGCTCAGCTGCTAACTGAAAGTTGAAGGTTCAAATACACCCAGAGACACCTCAGAAGAAAGGCCAAGTGATCTACATCCAGAAAAATCAGTCATTGATAATCCTATGTAGCACTGTTCCACCCTGACACACATGGGGTCGCCATGAGTCAGATTCAACTTAATGGCAGCTGAAGGGAGAGGCCAGGTGGGAGCAGATGAGGCAGGCCCAGGGGGAGGAGCTTGAGGGTGGAGGCAAGACAAGTGAAGACTGGAAGGATGTGGGCTCCAGAGAAAGTTCTTCATGGGCCACACCATGTCCATCCATCATGAACAGAGCTCAGGATGAGGGATGGGAGGGACAAAATGCAAGAATGGAAATGACTCCCCTGAGACTGTATTCCCACCTGGTGCTCTGCCCTCACCCCCCTCTGCCTCTACAAGAGGGAGTAACAAGACACAGCCTCACCCAGCTGCCAGAGGCTCACCTCACAGACCGCAATACCCCTATCTCATCTCAGCCTCCTGGATTAGAGCTGGGCTAGGCATCCTCCCTGGCCTGATGCTCTGGAATTCCTCCAAAGCCCCTTTCAGCATGCCACCATGGGCGCCAAACCAGGCCTGAGCACAGAAGAGAAGTGTTCCCAGTCAGGCAGCCACTAGGCTGGCTTCAGTCCTGTGAGAGTCTGAAAGGCTGAGGTCAGGGAAGCCTTGTCCCAGCTCTCAAGCATTTAGATTCAGGAACATCCAGAAAATTTCACTTGGGGGAAGATGACACAGTTATCACAGTGGTAGAGAGGATACTTGGCCTGGATGGCTGGCCTGGGCAAGTCCCACAACTTTTCACACCTGTGTTGATAAAATATAGTGAAAGTTACTATGTACAGGGTATTTTACACACATTAGCCTATTTAATGTTCCACATGCTTATGAGATAGGCTCTGATGCATTCTGTGTTACAGAGAAGAAAACTGAGGTATAGACAGTATGAGCATTTGCTCAAAGGCACAGCACTAAGTAGCAATAGAGCCAAACTCAAATCCAAGCCTGGGCTCTCAGACTCTTGGCCATGCTGCTGAGATGTGGCCCTAAATGACACTAAATGAGAGCAGTAAGCAATGTAACAGAGCACTCTGTGAACTACAGAGTGCTGACTTAACATTATCCTAAAGTTAACTAGGTCTCATAGGCAGAGAGACTTGGAAAAGCCCTGAGAAGCCTTTCCTTTGGACCTCTATTGTATAGACAGAGAGAATGCGGTCCAGAGAGGGAGAGACCTTCTCTGGGTCACTAGAGGGAAGTAGAGGCAGAGGTGGGCCTGAAGTCAGGCTCAAGTCCCCTGTAGTAGTTAAAGTTGTATATCAACTTGGCTGGGCCTGGTTGAGTGGCTGGGCAACCAGTGGTAGTTATTCCCCATGATGAAACGGCAATCAACTCCATGATCGGACTGACCACAAGCAGCTGAGTAGCTGCTTTAGGGATGTGGTCTGCTTCTTGTATATAAGAAACAGCTTTGGGAATGGTCTCTAGCTTATGGCTCACTTGAACCCTGCATGTAGCCGTGTCATTGTTCAGCAGCCTGACCTTGGGACTTTCAATGGACTCGAATTAATGGCCTGCCATGTGGTTTGGTAACATTGGGACCGTGCCATTTTATTTGTCGACCTTGGGCTTGTTAGCCACGGCAGCCAGTAGCTGCCTGAGTGAAGAGATGCCTCTAGCTTCAACAGGCCAGGAGCAAAAGGCGGGGCTGAAGCCCAAGGTCGAGGGGCTTTCACACAGCCCCTAGAGCCTGGCACTTGGAACTTGGACTTCCAGCCTCCCGAACTGTAAGAGAATAATCTCCTGTTTGTTCAAGCCATCCCATTTGTGGTATATTTTCCTGTCAGAGCAGCAATAGGTAACCAGAACATTCCCCCAAAGAGCCACAGGGACCAGAGTCAAGAGTGGCCACTCAGAGAAGCATGACTGGCTCCTCCCCAAAACCTGCCTTGTGTGAGGGTAGCCCAGAAGTCAGTGCCAGCTTCTACAGAGCAGGCTCCTGACTGACAGACCAAGAAGGCCAGAGAAGGTGAGGAGGAAAACATCATCATTCTGTCCTTGGTGGAACGTGGACAATCAAAGGGATTTCACCTTTGAACCCCAATCCTCGTCATTCCTCTGACACTGACCTTGATCTGGGGCTGTGATTCAGCATGGCTGATTGAAGAAGGACCCTGGGCTCCTTGAGCTGAGGTCTGTGGTCAGGCTAGTCTGGACTCATTCCAAGACCTTTGCAAATCAAGTCAACCATACTGGGTTGTAAACTTCTCCCTGTCTATTCCCTGGGTCTCTGTGGTTTTCCTCCCCTTCTCTGTTTCCACAACCCCTCCCACCATCCTCCCTTTTTACACCCATCCTCCCACTACTCTTCCCAGCCAAGGTCAACCTACACAAACACCCTCCCTATACCCACCATCTTCCCAAACAACAAATATCAGTTACAACAGAGCTGTCAAACCATTTCAACAAAGCTATAGCTCACTTGATAAAAATGTGTCTCTCAAAACACATATACAAGCAATGTGGAATGTTCCATGGCAACAATCTACACCACATATTATAGTTTACATTAGAGAGAATGATTTTTCTGTGCTTTCTTTCTTTTTAAAATATTTTATCTGCTGCTTGCAGACAAATAAGGCATATATTTAAAACACACACATAAGAGACAGAAAGTAGATTAATGGTTGTCTACAGCTGAGAGGGGAGCCCTGGTGGTGCAACAGTTAACCATTTGACTGCTGACTCAAAGGTGGCTCTATGGAAAAAAGATTTGGCAATCTGCCCCTATAAAGATTATGGCCTATATATATATATAGAGAGAGAGAGAAAGAATACAACCCTGATGCACTCCCTTCTTGATTTTAAACCATGTAGTGTCCCCTTGTTCTGTTCGAACGATAGCCTCCTGGTCAACTCACTGCCATCAAGTTGATTCTGACTCACATCAACCCCCTTTGGGGTTCCGAGGTGGTGAATCTTTACGGAAGTAGATTGCCTGGTCATCCTTCTGTGGAGTGGCTGGTGGGTTTGAACCGCCAACCTTCTGGTTAGCAATCAAATGCCTTAGGCACTGCCCCATCAGAGCTCCTTGTGTGTGTATATTTGTTGTTGTTGTTATGTGCCGTCGAGTCGGACCCTACTCATAGCGACCCCTCCTTGGTTTTCCGAGGCAGTATCACTACGGAAGTAGATTGCCCCATCTTCCTTCCTTGGAGTGGTGTGTGTATATAGATATATGTATATGTATATACATGTATGTGACTATATGCACATATATTCATATATATAATAAAGCACACAGGGGGTATAGTTATGGATACTTCTTAGACATAACGAAGCATCTCACAAGATTAGATTTCTGGGTTTGAAGAATTAGGACCATAGTCCCATGGGACATCTCAGTCAGTTGGCATAATATAGTTCATAACATCTGTGTTCTACATTCTAAGTTGGTGTGTAGTGTATGGGGTTTTAAAAACTGGCGAACAGCCATCTAGGATACAACTATTAGTCTCTTCTCATCCCGAGCAAAAGAGAAAGAAGGAAGCCAAAGGCTCAAAGAAGAAACCAGTCTACAGGACAAATTGTTGTTGTTGTTGTTGTTAAGTGCCGTCGAGTCGTTTCCGACTCATAGTGACCCCATGCACAGCAGAAC
>NW_006921820.1:3776728-3779725 GCF_000298275.1 Orycteropus afer afer | reverse complement strand
CGTGCTTACCTTGCTCCCGGAGACCCGGCCCCTCTCGGGAGGGTAACAAGGGAAAGTGTTCAGTGCAGATCAGTGAGTAAGCACAAGCCCGCCCGTGCTTACCTTGCTCCCGGAGACCCATGAAAATGCTGGAAGTATCAACTTGGGTGAAGGGAAGGACAATGTACCAAAAGTGAGTGATCAACACAGTAGCACTGTTATCGAATTCAGGCTGCTCCCAGGAAGGGAGTGTTGCTATGAGTCAGGTCTGACTGGAGGGCAAATAACAGGACAAATAGTCTACACAAACCATGGCCTAATCTACCTGAGCCCAGAAGAACTAGATGCTGCCCAGCTACCATTACCGACCATTCTAATCAGGGCCACAATAGATGGACCCTGCTATAGAATGGGAGAAAAATGTGGAACAGAACCTCAAATTCAAAACAAACAAAAAACAGACCTACTGGACTGGCTGAGACCACAGGACTTCATAAAACTATTACCCCGAGATATTTTGCCAAAGGAAGTGGGGCAGCATCTGATCTCTTCTAATTTCACAAGGAGGAGAATCAAGATGAATATCAACAGCCCCAGGCGAATTCCTTTGAGGTCAGATATCTTCACCTTGTCAGAATCAAGATTTGTTGCAATGGCTCCAGACCCCTGGAAGCATGGGACTTTGTAAGAGAAAGAAGAAAGGGGCATGAGAAGTGAAACTTTTGATTCTTAGAAGATTTCTTTGATAGTTGGGAGCTCTGGTAGCGTAGTGCCTAAGGCATTTGACTGCTAACCAGAAGGCTGGTGGTTCAAACCCACCAGCCACTCCTCAGAAGGAAGGTTGGGCAATCTATTTTCGTAGTGATACTGCCTCGGAAACCCAAGGAGGGGTTGCTATGAGTCAGGTCTGACTGGAGGGCAAATAACAAAAACAACAATCTGTAATGGCTAACTGGAATGTAAGAGATGCTGTTTCACTATTGTTTCACTGTTGTTGAGGGGTGGAGAAGCCAATTTGGAGTGGCCTGAGGTAAGAGCCAGGCTGATTAAACTAGATAATTGATAGTGGGTCCAGGTGTTCTGGTTCTACCCAGGCAGAGGTCCAACTCCATATGCATATGAATGGGAAGATAGTTAAGGAGTGGAGAAAACAAAAACCAAACTCACTGCCCTGGACTCATAGTGACCCCTCCTCCCTCCTTGGGTTTCGGGGTGTATCGCTAAGGAAGTAGATTGCCCAATCTTCCTTCCCAGGAGTGGGGAGTGGTTGGTGGGTTTGAACCGCCAACCTTCTGCTTAGCAGTCAAATGCCTTAGGCACTATGCCACCAGAGTTCCCAGGGATTGGATAGCTTGATAATAATGCATAGCACTTGTGTTGGGGTAAAAACCAAAAACCAAACTCACTGCCCTTGAGTCGATTTCGACTTATAGTAACCCCTCCTTGGGTTTCCGAGGCAGTATCACTACGGAAGAAGACTGTCCAGTCTTCCTTCTGAGGAGTAGCTAGTGGGACCAGCCTTCTGGTTAGCAGTCAAATGCTTAGGCACTTTGCCACCAGAGCTCCTCGTGTGGGGATGAGACCATGCAAAGAGGTATATGGAACTCTAAAGTGGGGATTGATCGGTTTTGCCATCTCTTTAGGCTAAAATTAACCGTCCCAAAGGCGGAAAGGGAGGAATCTCACTGCCAGCAAGAGAGAAGATGTGGGAGTGACCCAAGATTCCTGCACAGAGATGATGGCAGCAGAGGCAGCGGAACCAAGACCAGCATGAGACAGAGCAGAGGGCCTCCCTGCCCACAGAGCAAAAACGCCGAGTGTCTCAGGCAGGAGTAGGGTGCGTCTCTGGCTACCAAATCAAAACCACCAAACTCACTGCTGTCGAGTCAGATCCGATTCATAGTGACCCCTTCCTTGGGTTCCCCAGGCAGTATCACTACAGAAGTAGATTGCCTGCTGACCAAGGCCAGGCCAAGAGTTTGACTTCCATAAAGATTTACTGCCTTGGAAAGCCAGTGGGGGGATCTCTATAAATTGGAATTGAATTAATGGCAGTGGGTAGAGATATACATATATATATCTGGATATGTATACACACACATATATATTTGCACTTGTCAAGAATGGTGGCTGTTTTTCCTAAGAGAGTGACCATTGCTCCAAGCAAGGACTGTTTGATAAAGAGAGTTTAGAGAGGTCCTGTTTTGCCTCACTGGTGACCTCCAGCCGAGAATGACATCAACCTGGGAAGGGGTCCCATAGCAGCAGCCAGGGCAGAGAGCAAGGTCTTCTCTGAAGAAAACCACTGCTTGGAAGAGCTGCAGACCTCTGAGAGCACATGTCAGGCCACTAGGGCACAGTGGGCTTCCATGAGGGGCTAGGATCATCTAACTTGTTTTTCCCTCACAGAATCTCAAAACTAAGTTAAATTCATAAATTCCTGTTCTGTTTTGTTTTTATTGCAGCAAATACATAGGTAACAAAACATTTGCCTTTTCTAAAATCTTTACTTGTACTGTTCAGTGACATTATGTTTATCATATTGTTCAGTCGTCACCCTCAACCATTCCTGAATTTTTCCATCACCCTTAGTAGAAGCTCTGTGTTTCCAAAGCATCCAATCACTTTGCTTTAAGTAGCCCCACATTCCTACCTTGGAAGGAGCCTAGACAGATGTGGTATGGAAGCTTGTGGCCCTCCTCTCGGTAACCACCCCGACTTTGGGTCAGATCTCCACACTCCCCACCTCAGCCCATGTGTTGTGGGGTACTGACCCTAGGAAGTGGTCTATATCCAAATTTATCAGTCTCATTTTACCCACTAGCCAGTCACTAGTTGAAGGTGTGAGTCTGAGAGCTCTAGTAGCCTCCAGGAAAATCTTTAACCAGAAACCTTTTAGTGTCAGCATTACTAACAGAACTTTTGGACTCTTTAGGGCCTTTATCTGCCCTCCAGTCTCAGCAGGTATCAAGGAACTTCCTCCGAACTCAGCACGCATCACAAAAGCCATCCGGATTC
>NW_006921820.1:3773724-3776503 GCF_000298275.1 Orycteropus afer afer | reverse complement strand
TGGTGCTGCCCCTCCCCATATTGTTCCATAAAATTGTGAGAATACCGGGGCACGGGGTCTTTTGCTTAAGCCACTGACCTGGTAAGAGCAAAGACCCTAACTTAAGTTAGCTAATAAACTTTCCTATTGCATTTGCATTGTCGTGTGTTGGCATATTCCTCTCCGAGCATCTCCTTCATAACCTGGGCACAACAAAGGGTAGACTGATAATTCAGTTTGGGCCAATCAAATACAAGGAAGAGTTTACTAGAGGCTTCTGAGAAAGAACTTCCTAACTTTTCTGAAAGAGTTTCCAGAGCACATTTTCTCCATGAATGAGGCTGAATATATTAGTTATCTATTGCTACTTAACAAATTACCCCCAAATTTGAGTGGTTTAAAACAATAAATATTTATTATCTCTCAGTGTCTGTGGGTCAGGCACCCAAGGGCAGCTTAGCTAAGTGACTCAGGCTGCCTTCAGCTAAAGTGATCAGGGGTGCCATCAGCTAAAGGTTTGACTAGGGCTAGAGGACCAGCTGCCAAGCTCAGTGGATTTCACTGGCCCAACTGCAAACTTGCCAGCGGCTATTGGCAGGAGGCCTTGGGTTCTCCCTGGCTGTTGGCTGGAGGCCTGAGTTTTTTACTTTGTGGGCCTCTTCATAGGGGTACTTGAGTGTCCTTACGACATGGCAGCTAATTTTACCCAGAGTGAGTAATCTGAGAGGGAGCAGACAGAAAGCTGCATTATCTTTTGAAGCTACATGTGTCATTTTTGCATTTTTCCCATTTGTTAGAAACAAGTCATTAAGTCCAGCCCATGGTCAAGGAGAAGGAAAGTGAGCACCACCTTTTAATGGTAGGGTCAAAGAATTTGGGGACATTTAAAAATACTACCCTGAGAAGCTGTAGCCCCAGGAATTTGGGTAGCTAACTTACATCCACAAAGCCAAACCAGTTTTTGGGAATTAACTGTATTGTTGTTGCTGTGTGCTAGTGAGTTAATTCTGACACATAGCAACCTCTTGTGACAAGGTAGAACTTCCACATAGGGTTTTCTAGGCTGTATTTGTTATGAGAGCAGGTCACCAGGTCTTTCTACCACAGAGTGACTGGATGAGTTCAAACCACCAAACTTTTGGTTAGCAACCAAGCCACCAGGGCTCGACTCCATTTAGAGGTAAAGAAACTAGGTAACTGATGCTACTATAAAAAATGTTAAGTTACCCAGGCGTAAACTGGCCCTAGGTGTCCTAGTGGCACAAATGGTTAAGCTCTTGGCTGCTAACCAAAAGGGTGGATGTTCAAACCCCCTCAGCCCCTCCATAAGAGAAAGACCTGGTGATCTGCTTCTGTAGAGATTGTTGTTGTTGCTGTTGTTGTGAAGTGCCATCAAGTCTTCTCTGACTCATAGTGACCCGATGTGAAGCAGAACAAAACACTGCCCAGTCCTGTGCCAGCCCCGCCATCCTTGCTATACCTGAGCCCATCGTTGTAGCCACTGTGTTCCATCTTATTGAGGGCCTTCCCCTTTTTCATCGACCCTCCACTTTACCATGCATGATATCCTTCTCCAGGGAATGGTCCCTCATTAAAATAGGTAAGACGAAGTCTGGTCATTCTCACTTCCGAGGAGCATGCCAGTTGCACTTCTTCCAGGACAGATTTGTTAGTTCTTTTAGCAGGCCATGGTACTTTGAGCATTCTTTGCCAACACCACAACTCAAAAGCATCAACTCTTCTTCGGTCTTCCTTAGTCATTGTCCAGTTCTCATATGTATATGAGGTGATTGAAAATACCATGGCTTGTATCAGGTGCACCATAGTCTTAAAGGAGATATCTTTGCTCTTCAGCACTTGAAAGAGGTCTTTTGCAGCAGATTTGCCCAATGCTATACATTGTCTAGGAGCTCTGACAGCATAGTGCCTAAGGCACTTGACTGCTAACCAGAAGGCTGGTGGTTCAAACCCACCAGCCGCTCCTCAGAAGGAAGATGGGGCAATCTACTTCTGTAGTGATACTGCCTTAGAAACCCAAGGAGGGGTCGCTATGAGTCGGGTCCGACTCAAACAGCACATAACAACAACAACAACAACATACATCGTCTGATATCTTGACTGCTGCTTCCATTGGTGTTGATTATAGAACCCAGTAATACGAAGTCTTTGACAAATTCAATCTTTTCTCCATTTATCATCATGCTGCTTATTGGGAGCTCTGGTGGTATAGTGCCTAAGGCATTTGACTGCTAACCAGAAGGCTGGTCGTTGAAACCCACCAGCAACTCCTCAGAAGGAAGACTGGGCAATCTACTACAATAGAGATACCACCTCAGAAACCCAAAGAGGGGTCACTATGAGTCGGAACCGACTCGACAACAGTGAGTGAGTAGCTTATTGGTATGGGGCAGTTCTACTTGTCACATGGGGTCACTATGAGTACAATTGACTCTACTACTCTGTAACAAGCCAGCTCTACTTCAAGACTTACCAGTTGCATGGACTGATAAATCCTCTTTATGGTTTCAGTCAGTTTGAGCTGAGTTTCTGCTGCTTGGAATTGAATGTATCCTGTGATTTTTCTAGGAATGGAGAAGGCAACACAGAGGGTCACACAACCCAATCAACCATATACAAGGGCAACCCCATACACTGCCTAGAGGAGCATCCTGGACACTGCTCATGACTCACTGCAGTGCCCTGCTGTTATGAATTGTGTATCTCTAAAATATGCATTGAATTCCTGGCCCTTGTGCCTGTGGATGTGAAATAGTTTGTTTGCTTTTTTTTTTTTTTTTTT